>NC_134353.1:432420467-432422967 GCF_048569485.1 Anomaloglossus baeobatrachus
CAGATCTTAACCCAATTGAGCATGCATTTCACTTGCTCAAATCCAGACTTAAGACGGAAAGACCCACAAACAAGAAAGACCTGAAGGCTGCAGCTGTAAAGGCCTGGCAAAGCATTAAGAAGGAGGAAACCCAGCGTTTGGTGATGTCCATGGGTTCCAGACTTAAGGCAGTGATTGCCTCCAAAGGATTCGCAACCAAATATTGAAAATAAAAATATTTTGTTTGGGTTTGGTTTATTTGTCCAATTACTTTTGACCTCCTAAAATGTGGAGTGTTTGTAAAGAAATGTGTACAATTCCTACAATTTCTATCAGATATTTTTGTTCAAACCTTCAAATTAAACGTTACAATCTGCACTTGAATTCTGTTGTAGAGGTTTCATTTCAAATCCAATGTGGTGGCATGCAGAGCCCAACTCACGAAAATTGTGTCACTGTCCAAATATTTCTGGACCTAACTGTATGTGTGTGTGTATATATATATATATATATATATATGTGTGAGTGTGAGTGTGTGTGTGTGTGTGTGAGTGTGTGTGTGTGTATATATATATATGTGTGTGTATGTGTATGTATATATATATATATATATATATATATATAGATATATATGTGTATGTATATATATATATATATATACACATGTATGCATATGTATATGTGTATATATGTATGTATATGTGTGTGTGTATATATATATATTAAATATATATATATGTATATATATATATATATATTATATATATATAGTGCCTACAAGTAGTATTCAACCCCCTGCAGATTTAGCAGGTTTGATAAGATGCAAATAAGTTAGAGGCTGCAAACTTCAAACAAGAGCAGGATTTATTAACAGATGCATAAATCTTACAAACCAACAAGTTATGTTGCTCAGTTAAATTTTAATACATTTTCAACATAAAAGTGTGGGTCAATTATTATTCAACCCCTAGGTTTAATATTTTGTGGAATAACCCTTGTTTGCTATTACAGCTAATAATCGTCTTTTATAAGACCTGATCAGGCAGGCACAGGTCTCTGGAGTTATCTTGGCCCACTCCTCCATGCAGATCTTCTCCAAGTTATCTAGGTTCTTTGGGTGTCTCATGTGGACTTTAATCTTGAGCTCCTTCCACAAGTTTTCAATTGGGTTAAGGTCAGGAGACTGACTAGGCCACTGCAACACCTTGATTTTTTCCCTCTTGAACCAGGCCTTGGTTTTTTTGGCTGTGTGCTTTGGGTCGTTGTCTTGTTGGAAGATGAAATGACGACCCATCTTAAGATCCTTGATGGAGGAGCGGAGGTTCTTGGCCAAAATCTCCAGGTAGGCCGTGCTATCCATCTTCCCATGGATGCGGACCAGATGGCCAGGGCCCTTGGCTTAGAAACAGCCCCACAGCATGATGCTGCCACCACCATGCTTGACTGTAGGGATGGTATTCTTGGGGTCGTATGCAGTGCCATCCAGTCTCCAAACGTCACGTGTGTGGTTGGCACCAAAGATCTCGATCTTGGTCTCATCAGACCAGAGAACCTTGAACCAGTCTGTCTCAGAGTCCTCCAAGTGATCATGAGCAAACTGTAGACGAGCCTTGACATGACGCTTTGAAAGTAAAGGTACATTACGGGCTCGTCTGGAACGGAGACCATTGCGGTGGAGTACGTTACTTATGGTATTGACTGAAACCAATGTCCCCACTGCCATGATATCTTTCCGGAGCTCCTTCCTTGTTGTCCTTGGGTTAGCCTTGACTCTTCGGACAAGCCTGGCCTCGGCACGGGTGGAAACTTTCAAAGGCTGTCCAGGCCGTGGAAGGCTAACATTAGTTCCATAAGCCTTCCACTTCCGGATGATGCTCCCAACAGTGGAGACAGGTAGGCCCAACTCCTTGGAAAGGGTTTTGTACCCCTTGCCAGCCTTGTGACCCTCCACGATCTTGTCTCTGATGGCCTTGGAATGCTCCATGTCTTTCCCATGTTGACCAAGTATGAGTGCTGTTCACAAGTTTGGGGAGGGTCTTAATTAGTCAGAAAAGGCTGGAAAAAGAGATAATTAATCCAAACATGTGAAGCTCATTGTTCTTTGTGCCTGAAATACTTCTTAATACTTTAGGGAAACCAAACAGAATTCTTGTGGTTTGAGGGGTTGAATAATAAATGACCCTCTGAATAAACTTTTCACAATTTAAAAAAAAAAAAGAAATAACATTCTTTTTTGCTGCAGTGCATTTCACACTTCCAGGCTGATCTACAGTCCAAATGTCACAATGCCAAGTTAATTCCGAATGTGTAAACCTGCTAAATCTGCAGGGGGTTGAATACTACTTGTAGACACTGTATATATGTGTATATATATATATGTTAGGTTAGGTCCAGAAATATTTGGACAGTGACACAATTTTTGCGAGTTGGGCTCTGCATGCCACCACATTGGATTTGAAATGAAACCTCTACAACAGAATTCAAGTGCAGATTGTAACATTTAATTTGAAGGTTTGAACAA
>NC_134353.1:432427967-432435467 GCF_048569485.1 Anomaloglossus baeobatrachus
CAGGAGTTTTGAGGCGAATGGGAGTAGTGATATGGGGCGATAGCTGGCAGCAGAGGTTGTGTCAAGGGAAGATTTCTTTAGGATGGGTGTGACTGTTGCATGTTTAAAGGCAGAAGGGAAGGTACCAGTTGTTAAAGATAGGTTGAAGAGATGGGTTAAGGCTGGAATAAGGATAGTGGTGAGGTTGGGGAGGAGGTGGGATGGGATCAAGTGCGCAGGTGGTGAGGTGCGCTTTTGAGAGAAGATGTGCAAGCTCTCCTTCGGTTATAGTGGAGAGGAAGTTTATGGGGGAGGAGCAGTGGTCTGTTATATGAAGAAGGGCTTGTGGTGGTTGAGCAGAAAAGACTTGTCTGGTTTGGTCGATCTTTTTTTTTAAATATGTGGCAAATTCTTCTGCGGAAATGAGGGAGGTTGGAGGGGGCCGTGGTGGGCGAAGGAGGGAGTTGAAAGTATTGAATAACTGTTTGAGGTTGTGTGTTAAAGAGGATATGAGGTTTGTGAAGTATTCCTGTTTAGCGGAGGTGAGGGCCAAGCGAAATGTGTGATTTGTATTTTTGAATGTCGTGAAGTCTTCCTGGGAGTGCGTTTTCTTCCAGCGCCGCTCTGCAGCCCTAGACACTTGCCGCAGATTTTTAGTGACGCTGTTGTGGCAGGGTTGTCTATTGATTTCTCTCACTCTGCCATGCACAAGAGGAGCAACTGAATCAATAGCTGATGTGAGAGTGGCGTTGTAGAAAGTGGTGGCGCTGTTTGTGTCGTGGACTGAAGATATGGAGGACAGTGGTAGGATAGAGTCAGAAAGGGTGTGTATGTTGACGTGTGCGAGGTTTCTGCGAGGGTGTGATACGTGCTGGACAGGGGGGGCAGGTGAGGAGGACAGGGCTGAAAAGGTCAGTAGGTGGTGGTCAGATAAGGGGAGAGGGGAGGTAGTGAGGTTAGATAGAGAGCAGAGACGGGTGAAGATGAGGTCTAATGTGTGTCCATCTTTATGGGTGGCAGAGGCGGACCACTGAGTTAGACCAAAAGATGAAGCGAGGGAGAGGAGTTTGGAGGCTGCTGACTGGCGGGTGTCAGTGGGGATGTTGAAGTCCCCCATGATGATAGTTGGAATGTCAGCAAGAGAAAGTGTAGAAGCCAGGCAGAGAGCTGGTCGATAAAGGAAGTGGTAGGGCCCGGGGGTCTGTATATGACGGCCACTTGGAGGTTGGATGGAGAATAGATGCGGACAGTGTGTACTTTAAAGGAAGGCAGGACAAGGGAGGGTAGAGGTGGGATTGGATTAAAGCTGCAGTTGTTAGAAAAAAGGAGGCCCACTCCTCCACCTTGTCTATTGCCAGGGCGAGGAGTGTGGGTGAAGTGGAGGCCGCTGTAGCACAGCGCAGCAGGGGAGGCAGTGTTGGATGGTGTCAGCCATGTTTCATTGATGCCCAGAAAGGATAGGTTGCTAGAGGTAAAGAGGTCGTGAATGATGTGTAGTTTGTTACTGACCGAACGGGCATTCCACAGCGCTCCAGAGAGAGTGGGTGGCGGAGTGGGTGAGAGGGGGATGGGTTTTATATTGGAGAGGTTGCAGTAGATACTAGTAGGTGGGGAGCGATAGGGGGGTGATAGAGAGGAGTGTCCCATCTGGGGGGGTCCAGGATTGGGAGATATGTCACCAGCAGTGAGGAGAAGTAGAGAAAGGGAGAGCAGGTGGGAGAAGGAGAGTGGACGGCATATTCTGCGTGATATTAGGAGAGATCTGAGATTTAGGAGCAGGTCAGCAGAAGAGGACAGGTGGGGAGGTAAGAGGGAAGGGGAGATGAAAATTTTTTTGGAGAGTGCTGGCGTTTGGGGATAGCAAAGGAGAGTGAGGAGGACTGGAGCAAAGACTGTGAGGGCATAGATGAACATGGTGAGTTTAAGGTTTACATATGGGAATATGAAAAAGTGTAGAGAAAAAATGCTAGTGACAGACACACAGTTAAGGTGGTAGCGCTCACCTTCTGGGACATTTCTGGAATATTTCTGATTGCCCACTTAGAAAATCCCACTTATGAAATCACACAGACCATGGTCATAACAGACCTGTGCCAACAAATTTATACAACACTAGAGGCCTAGAAAATGACTCAGGTGTGAGCAGAAGGGAGGGGGATAGAGGAAGATAGCTCTGAGTAACACACCAGCGGTGAATTAGTAAGTACAAACTAAGAGAAACATTTGGACTACTTCACAGCTAGAAAACGAACTACTTAAGATGCAGACGAAATAGACAGGTGTGAACCAAGAACTAAGAGTTAGAAGAATATGAAATTCAGATGGGGATGGTAGTGATTGGAGCAGTATCACATAACAATAGAAATAACATACAGGATATATGTGTGTATATATATATATATATATATATATATATATATATATAAATATATATATCTATATATATGCATATATATATATATATGTATACATACAGTCATATGAAAAAGTTTGGGCACCCCTATTAATGTTAACCTTTTTTCTTTATAACAATTTGGGTTTTTGCAACAGCTATTTCAGTTTCATATAGCTAATAAATGATGGACTCAGTAATATTTCTGGATTGAAATGAGGTTTATTGTACTAACAGAAAATGTGCAATCTGCATTTAAACAAAATTTGATAGGTGCATAAGTATGGGCACCTCACCATAAAAGTGAAATCAATATTTTCTAGATCCTCCTTTTGCAAAAATCACAGCCTCTAGTTGCTTCCTGTAGCTTTTAACGAGTTCCTGAATCCTGGATGAAGGTATTTTTGACCATTCCTGTTTACAAAACAATTCCAGTTCAGTTAAGTTTGATGGTCGCCGAGCATGGACAGCACGTTTCAAATCATCCCACAGATTTTCAATGATATTTAGATCTGGGGACTGGGATAGCCATTCCAGAACATTGTAATTGTCCCTCTGCATGAATGCCTGAGTAGATTTGGAGCGGTGTTTTGGATCATTGTCTTGCTGAAATATCCATCCCCTGCGTAACTTCAACTTCGTCACTTATTCTTGCACATTATTGTCAAGAATCTGCTGATACTTAGTTGAATCCATGCGACCCTCAACTTTAACCCCTTCACCCCCGGCCACTAAAACACCCTAATGACCGGGCCATTTTTTGCAATTCTGACCAGTGTCACTTTGACAGGTTATAACTCTGGAACGCTTCAACGGATCCTGGCGATTCTGAGATTGTTTTTTCGTGACATATTGTACTTCATGTCAGTTGTAAATTTAGGCCGATATTTTTTGCGTTTATTTGTGAAAATTTAGGAAATTTGGCGAAAATTTTGAAAATTTCGCAATTTTCAAACTTTGAAAATTTATGCCCATAAATCTGAGAGATATGTCACACAAAATAGTTACTAAATAACATTTCCCACTTGTGTACTTTACATCAGCGCAATTTTCGAAACAAATTTTTTTTCCGTTAGGAAGTTAGAAGGGGTCAAAGGTCATCAGCAATTTCTCATTTTTCCAACAAAATTTACAAAATAATTTTTTTTAGGGACCACATTACATTTGAGGTGACTTTGAGAGGCCTAGGTGACAGAAAATACCCAAAAGTGACCCCATTCTAAAACCTACACCCCTCACACTGCTCAAAACCACATCCAATAAGTTTATTAACCCTTTAGGTGCTTCACAGGAACCAAAGCAATGTGGAAGGAAAAAATGAAAATTTTACTTTTTAACACAAAAATGTTACTTTAGCCATAAAATTTTCATTTTTACAAGGGAGAAAAGAGAAAGTACACAATACAATTTATTGTGCATGTTCTCCTGAGTACGCTGATACCCCATATGTGGTAAAAATCAATTGTTTGGGCGCACGGCAGAGCTCGGAAGGGAAGGAGCGCCATTTGAATTTTTGAACGCAAAATTAGCTGCACTCATTAGCGGACGCCATGTCGGGTTTGAAGACCCCCTGAGGTGCCTAAACAATGGAGCTCCCCCACAAGTGACCCCATTTTGGAAACTAGAGCCCTCAAATAATTGTTCTAGATGTTTGGTGAGCACTTTGAACACCTGGGGGCTTCACAGAAGTTTATAGCGTTGAGCCGTGAAAAGAAAAAAAATTTTTTTTACAACAAAACGGTTGCTTCAACTAGGTAGCTTTTTTTTTCACAAGGGTAACAGGAAAAAATGCACCATAAAATGTATTGTGCATTTTCTCCTGAGTACGCAGATACCTCATATGTGGTGGAAATCAAATGTTTGGACACACAGCAGTGCTCGGAAGGCAAGGAGCGCCATTTGAATTTTTGAGTGCAAAATTAGCTGCACCTGTTAGCGGACGCCATGTCGGGTTTGAAGACCCCCTGAGGTGCCTAAACAATGGAGCTCCCCCACAAGTGACCCCATTTTGGAAACTAGAGCCCTCAAATAATTTTTCTAGATGTTTGGTGAGCACTTTGAACACCTGGGGGCTTCACAGAAGTTTATAGCGTTGAGCCGTGAAAAGAAAAAAAATTTTTTTTACAACAAAACGGTTGCTTCAACTAGGTAGCTTTTTTTTCACAAGGGTAACAGGAAAAAATGCACCATAAAATGTATTGTGCATTTTCTCCTGAATACGCAGATACCTCATATGTGGTGGAAATCAAATCTTTGGACACACGGCAGTGCTCGGAAGGCAAGGAGCGCCATTTGAATTTTTGAGTGCAAAATTAGCTGCACTCATTAGCGGACGCCATGTGGGGTATGAAGACCCCCTGAGGTGCCTAAACAATGGAGCTCCCCCACAAGTCACCCCATTTTGGAAACTAGAGCCCTCAAATAATTTTTCTAGATGTTTGGTGAGCACTTTGAACACCTGGGGGCTTCACAGAAGTTTATAGCGTTGAGCCGTGAAAAGAATTTTTTTTTTTTTACCACAAAACGGTTGCTTCAACTAGGTAGCTTTTTTTTTCACAAGGCTATCAGGAAAAAATGCACCATAAAATGTATTGTGCATTTTCTCCTGAGTACGCAGATACCTCATATGTGGTGGAAAGTAATTGTTTGGGCGCATGGCGGGGTTCAGAAGAGAAGGAGCGCCATTTGACAGCAAAATTGGTTGGAATCATTAGCGGACGCCATGTCACGTTTGGAGACCCCCTATGGTGCCTAAACAGTGGAGCTCCCCCACAAGTGACACCATTTTGGAAACTAGAGCCCTCAAATAATTTTTCTATATGTTTGGTGAGCACTTTGAACACCTGGGGGCTTCACAGAAGTTTATAGCGTTGAGCCGTGAAAAGAAAATTATTTTTTTTACCACAAAACGGTTGCTTCAACTAGGTAGCTTTTTTTTTCACAAGGGTAACAGGAAAAAATGCACCATAAAATGTATTGTGCATTTTCTCCTGAGTACGCAGATACCTCATATGTGGTGGAAAGTAATTGTTTGAGCGCATGGCGGGGCTCAGAAGAGAAGGAGCGCCATTTGACTTTTCAAACGCACAGACGCAGTGCACTGATCGGTCGCTGCAGGACGCACGGTCGGATGCGATAAAAAAAGCGTCGGGGATACGTAAAAAAAAAAAAGTCACGCCAAAAATTGACCATGGATGCAGATACGTTATGTGCATCCCTGATCAGCGCTTGGCGGGATGCACGGACGGATGTGATACAAAAAGCGTCGCAAATACGGAAAAAAGTCACGCCAAAAATTGAGCAGGGATGCCGATCCGTTATCTGCATCCCTAATCAGCGCTCGGCGGGACGCACGGACGGATGCGATACAAAAAGCGTCGTGAATACGGAAAAAAGTCACGCCAAAAATTGACCATGGATGCCGATCCGTTATGTGCATCCCTGATCAGCGCTTGGCGGGACGCACGGACGGATGCGATACAAAAAGCGTCGGGGATACGGAAAAAAGTCACGCCAAAAATTGACCATGGATGCCGATCCGTTATCTGCATCCCTGATCAGCGCTTGGCGGGACGCACGGACGGATGCGATACAAAAAGCGTCGGGGATACGGAAAAAAAAGTCACGCCGAAAATTGAGCAGGGATGCCGATCCGTTATCTGCATTCCTGATAAGCGCTTGGCGGGACGCACGGACGGATGCGATACAAAAAGCGTCGGGGATACGGAAAAAAAAGTCACGCCAAAAATTGAGCAGGGATGCCGATCCGTTATCTGCATCCCTGATCAGCGCTTGGCGGGACGCAGGGACGGATGAGGTGTAAAAATGGACAGGGGATACGGAAAAAAAAAAAAAGTTATACTCACAGTACCCACAGGACTAGCAGGAGGATCACTGACCAGAAGAGCTGCAGAGGAACAGATGGCAGAGAGATGGACAGCTTTACAGGAGCAGCAGGCAGATCAGCAGAATGCCCAGGAAGGACCCAGCGATGGACGCAGATGTGATCAGGCCGGTGAAGACAGGTAAGAGGACGTCGGGGGAGAGCAGAGGGGGACAGGGGGGGGAGAGCAGAGGGGGGGGGGTGAGAGCAGATGGGGGGCTGAGAGCAGAGGGGGGGGAGCAGAGGGGGAGGGGGTAGAGCAGAGGGGGAGACCGGAGAGGGAGCTGCAGAAGCAGAACAGAGATAATGGGGGAGGCAGTCAGGGGGGGGGGGGTTGGGGGGAGCAGATCGCGGGGGGGGCACGGCAGGGGCTATCACGGCAGCGCGCAGGGGCACCACGGGAGCGCGCACGGGCTGCAAAGTGAGCACAGTACTCACGTGCAGCAGCAGCAGCGGCGGCGGCGGCGGCAGCGGCGGCGGTGGCGTGGTACCACAAGTACCAGCCACTGCACGCTGCAGACATGTTGGGGGAGGGCTCGCAGCGGCAGGGGGCATATCGCAGCAGGGAGGCAGATGGCAGCAGGGGGCAGATTGCGGCAGGAGGCAGATCGCAACAGTGGGGCACATCATGGCAGAGGACAGATCGCAGCAGGAAGCAGATTGCAGCAGGGGGGCACATTGTGGCAGGGGGGCAGATCGCAGCAGAGGGGCAGATCGTGGCGTGGCGGGGAGCAGATCGGGGGGACACATCGGCAGGGGGCAGGGCCATCACAGGAGCGCGCAGGGGCTATCAGGCGCGCAATACTCAAGTGGGGCAGGAGCGGCGATCGGGCGGCGGCAGCAGCGTTGTGTGGTACTACAAGTACCAGCCAGTGCACGCCGCAAACATGCTGGGGGAGGGCTTCCCAAACCAACACAGGCCTGGGGAGGGCGGCCACCTCCAGATCAGACCGCCCCACTGCACACTGATTGGAGCGATTGCGCGTCATAGCACGATCGCTCCAATCAGTGCTGCAGGGGCTGGGGGCGGCATGTTTGAGGTCCACCTATGATATGCTGCAGCAGCTGCAGCATCTCATAGCTGGATCTCACAGGATCGCACTAATTCGGGCATTATTTTTGCCGAAATTAGTGCGATCGATGTGGTTGGCGGTTCAGATTTGAACAGCCAATCACATCGATCGTCGATAGGGGGTGGCGATGCCGCCCCCCCTGGGGTCAAGCAAAGGTCCCCTGCTGTAAGAAA
>NC_134353.1:432455467-432457967 GCF_048569485.1 Anomaloglossus baeobatrachus
CTCCAGCTCGGACCTCATGACAGCTACAACGATTTGGAGGGTGGGCTCCAGCGCACCTTTGACCAGTGGATCCAAGGACTGTCCGTTACAACCTTTGAGGAGTTAAAGGACCTCATGGTGAAGGACCAACTCCTACATGTCTGTCCTGTGGAGGTTCGACAGTTTGTTATGGACCGAGAGCCCAAGGAGGCCTCAAAAGCAGCCCAGATTGCCGACGCCTATGTGGCCAACCGTGCATCGGAGGTGCGGAAGCCGTCCACCACTAGCTGGAAAGGGGGTAAGATGACAACTACAACCACCCCTGCCCCTACCAGCCGACCTCCCGTAGGTCCTGTTTCATCCACCAGTGCCCGGCCCACCTCTGACACTCGCAGGTGTTTTTCCTGCAACCTGCCTGGACACCTCAGCTCTGGTTGCCCAGAGAGGCAGAAGAGGAACCCCACATCCAAGGCCCAAGGGCCCACTGGAACTGTCCTTTTGGCAAGGAAGGCGGGTGGTAGGGCCTGCGAAAACCTACACCCCGTCACCGTAGGCGGAACCCCCACTGTGGGGCTCAAGGACACTGGGGCCGACAGAACACTGGTCCGCCCTGAACTGGTACCCCCTGAAAACTTTATCCCGGGAAAACTCCTGACTGTCGCCTTGGCGGGGGGTGTCCACCACTCCTTCCCAATGGCCCTGATTCCCCTCGACTGGGGTGCTGGGAGAGGGTGGAGGGAAGTGGGGGTGGATGAACATCTACCAACCAATGTTTTATTGGGGACTGATCTGGGGCGATTAGTTGCACAATTTCTCCCTGATGATCCTCCCGAATCCAAAAAGTCATGTGATACAAATGTTGTTGATCAGTCATGTGATGCAAATGTTGTTAAATCATGTGATGCAAATGTTGTTGATAAGTCATGCGACCCGAATGCGGATATCCAGAACGTGATTACAAATGTTGTGCATGGTAATAAAGTGGAGGTTTGTACAGGGGAACTCAGCCATGCCACGCGGCAGGGTGACGTGGCTGAGGACGACCCCAAGGTAGCAAGTGTCTGTACCGACAGAGATGGAGGCAGACATGAGAACCACGAGGACAGTGGTCAAGTGCAGCTGAGCAGTGTCACAGCGGACAGTGACACAGCCAGTAGTACCTGTCAGGCTGATGGGGAAGAGTGGTTATTCCCCGGGGAGACAGCCTTCATCGGTGCTGTCACCCGCAGTCAGAGTGCCCAGAACGCAAATGAAACCTTGCCTGCTGACATCTCTTCACCCAGAGGGATAACGGAACTGGTGATGGACCCAGAGCAGGTCCCAGAGGGTCCCGGTGAGGTTGGAACCTTAACGTCACTTTTGGCTGCCTCTAGCCAAGAGTTTCAGGTGGCTCTACGAACTGATGCCAGTCTAGAGACGTTAAGGGACCTCGCAGAGAAGCCCTCCTCCGAGACCGATAAGGAGAGGGTATTCTGGGACCAGGGAAAGTTGTACCGGGAGACAATTCCCTGTAACCCCCAACAAGAGTGGCTGAAGGAAAAACAGCTGGTGGTGCCTCACCGCTTTAGGAGTGAGTTGCTGCGGATTGCCCATGAGATCCCACTCGCCGGACACTTGGGGGTTAGCAAAACCAAGGCCCGGCTGTCTCACCACTTCTATTGGCCCAAAATGGGGACAGATGTTGCCAACTACTGCCGCTCCTGTATCACATGTCAAAGAGTGGGAAGGTCAGGGCCTGCTCCCAAAGCTCCCCTGATCTCTTTGCCGGTGATAGAGGAGCCTTTCCAGAGGGTTGCTGTGGACATTGTCGGGCCTCTGGCCGTCCCCAGCAGCTCTGGAAAACGGTTCGTCCTTACTGTGGTAGACTATGCTACCCGGTATCCGGAGGCAGTGGCTCTGTCCTCAGTTAGGGCCGATAAGGTGGCAGATGCCCTCTTGACCATATTCTCCCGAGTAGGATTTCCCAGGGAGATGCTTACCGACCAGGGGACTCAGTTCATGTCTCGTCTAATGGAGGCTCTCTGTAAGAAAATGCAGGTGCGGCATCTGATATCAAGCGCTTATCACCCACAGACCAATGGTTTGTGTGAGCGATTTAATGGTACACTTAAGCAGATGCTTAAGATGCTGGTTGAGTCACATGGACGCGACTGGGAGCGGTATCTCTCACACCTGCTGTTTGCCTACAGAGAGGTACCACAGGCCTCAACGGGGTTTTCCCCCTTCGAGCTCCTGTATGGCAGACGAGTCCGGGGGCCTCTTGGTCTGGTAAGGGAATCCTGGGAAGAGGAACTGAATTCCCCAGAAGTGTCCGTTGTGGAGTATGTCATTCGGCTCCGTGACAAGATGCAGTCAATGACGCAGATGGTGCATGAGAATATGGCGCAAGCCCAGGCCAGCCAGAAGCGATGGTACGACCAACACGCTCGAGAGCGGGTGTATGAAGTGGGTCAGAAGGTGTGGGTCCTGGTCCCAATGACCCAGAACAAGCTTCAGGCGGCCTGGGAGGGTCCATACCTGG
>NC_134353.1:432470467-432480467 GCF_048569485.1 Anomaloglossus baeobatrachus
GAGAGAGGCTGATGCTGGGGGAGGCTGAGGCTGGGGGAGGCTGAGGCTGGGGTAGGCTGGGAGGAGAGAGGCTGATGCTGGGGACAGAAAAGGCTGATGCTGGGAGGAGAGAGGCTGATGCTGGGATGAGAGAGGCTGATGCTGGGGACAGAGAGGCTGATGCTGGGGACAGAGAGGCTGATGCTGGGATGAGAGAGGCTGATGCTGCGGGTAGAGAGGCTGATGCTGGGAGGAGAGAGGCTGATGCTGTGGGCAGAGAGGCTGATGCTGGTGCAGCATGGGGGATGGAGCACGATGGGGGGTGCGCAGCATGGGGGATGGAGCACGTTTGGGAGTGCGCAGCATGGCGGATGGAGCACATTTGGGAGTGCGCAGCATGGCGGATGGAGCACGTTTGGGAGTGCGCAGCATGGCGGATGGAGCACGTTTGGGAGTGCGCAACATGGCGGATGGACCACGTTTGGGAGTGCGCGGCATGGCGGATGGACCACGTTTGGGAGTGCGCAGCATGGCGGATGGAGCACGTTTGGGAGTGCGTAGCATGGTGGATGGAGCACGTTTGGGAGTGCGCAGCATGGCGGATGGAGCACGTTTGGGAGTGCGCAGCATGGCGGATGGAGCACGTTTGGGAGTGCGCAGCATGGCGGATGGAGCACGTTTGGGAGTGCGCAGCATGGCGGATGGAGCACGTTTGGGAGTGCGCAGCATGGCGGATGGAGCACGTTTGGGAGTGCGCAGCATGGGAGATGGAGCACGATGGGGGGTGCGCAGCATAGGGGATGGAGCACGATGGGGAGTGCGCTGCATGGGGGATGTAGCACGATGGGGAGTGCGGAGTATGGCGGATGGAGCACGTTTGGGAGTGCGCATCATGGCGGATGGAGCACGTTTGGGAGTGCGCAGCATGGCGGATGGAGCACGTTTGGGAGTGCGCAGCATGGGAGATGGAGCACGATGGGGGGTGCGCAGCATAAAGGATGGAGCACGATGAGGAGTGCGCTGCATGGGGGATGGAGCACGATGGGGAGTGCGCTGTATGGGGGATGGAGCACGATGGGAAGTGCACACCTCCCCCCAACACACACACACGCGCGCGCACTGCACAATACACCACACACAGACACTGGGAACCACAAACAACTGCCCTACACAGACACCCACACACACAGACAACGCTGCACACACACAACACCCAACACACAAACACCGCGGCACACACAAATATACGCACATACCGCACAACACACACATTGCACAAAACATAACTCCCCCCGAAACACACCACACACACACAAACCGCGCAATACACACACACACAACGCTACAGACACACAGCGCTCCACAAACAACGCAACACACGCAACACACATACAACACCGCTCTCACCCCCCCGTCACACCCAGACAACACCCAGAACATGTACAGCGCCCTACACAAACACTTGGTAACTACACACAACAACATCTATATATATATATATATATAACAAAAATCATACATGAAGTACGTAAATTCTAGAATACCCGATGCGTAGAATCGGGCCACCTTCTAGTATGTATATATGTATGTATGTATATATATGTATGTATGTATGTATATATGTATGTATATATGTATATATGTATGTATATATGTATTTATATATATATATATGTATGTGTGTGTATATATATATATATATATATATATATGTATATGTGTGTATGTATGTATATGTATATGTATATATGTATATATAGGTATAATATATATATATATATATATATATATATAATGTATGTATATATGTATGTATATGTATATCTAGTTATATGAAAACGTTTGGGCACCCCTATTAATGTTAACCTTTTTTCTTTATAACAAATTGGGTTTTTGAAACAGCTATTTCTGTTTCATATATCTAATACCTGATGGACTGAGTAATATTTCTGGATTGAAATGAGTCTTATTGTACTAACAAAAAATGGGCAATCCGCATTTAAACAAAATTGGACCGGTGCAAAAGTATGGGCACCTCAACATAAAAGTGACCTTAATATTTTGTAGATCGTCCTTTTGCAAAAATAACAGCCTCTAGTCGCTTCCTGTAGCTTTTAATGAGTTCCTGGATCCTGGATGAAGGTATATTTGATCATTCCTGTTTGCAAAACAATTCCAGTTCAGTTAAGTTTGATGGTCGCCGTGCATGGACAGCATGCTTCAATCATCCCACAGATTTTCAATGATATTCAGGTCTGGGGATTGGGATGGCCATTCCAGAACATTGTAATTGTTCATCTGCATGAATACCTGAGTAGATTTGGAGTGGTGTTTTGGATCATTGTCTTGCTGAAATATCCATCCTCTGCGTAACTTCAACTTCACCACTGATTCTTGCACATTATTGTCAAGAATCTGTTGATACTGAGTTGAATCCATGCGACCCTCAACTTTAACAAGATTCCTTGTGCGGCATTGGCCACACAGCCCCAAAGCATGATGGAACCTCCACCAAATTTTACTGTGGGCAGCAAGTGCTTTTCTTGGAATGCCGTGTTTTTTTGCCTCTATGCATAACGCCTTTTTGTATGACCAAACAACTCAATCTTTGTTTCATCAGTCCACAGGACCTTCTTTCAAAATGTAACTGGCTTGTCCAGATGTGCTTTTGCATACCTCAGGCGACTCGGTTTGTGGCATGCTTGCAGAAACTGCTTCTTTCGCATCACTCCCCCATACATCTTCTCCTTGTGCAACGTGCGCTGTATTGTTGACCGATGCGCATTGACACCATCTGCAGCAAGATGAAGCTGCAGGTCTTTGGAGGTGGTCTGTGGATTGTTCTTGACTGTTCTCACCATTCTTCTCTGCCTTTGTGATATTTTTCTTGGCCTGACACTTCTGGGCTTAACAAGAACTGTACATGTGTTCTTCCATTTCCTTACTATGTTCCTCACAGTGGAAACTGACAGTTTAAATCTCTGAGACAACTTTTTGTATCCTTCCCCTGAACAACTATGTTGAATAATCTTTTTTTTCAGATCATTTGAGAGTTGTTTTGAGGAGCCCATGATGCCACTCTTCATAGGAGAGTCAAATAGGAGAACAACTTGCAAGTGGCCACCTTAAATACCTTTTCTTATGATTGGATACACCTGCCTATGAAGTTCAAAGCTCCATGAGGTTACAAAACCAATTTAGTGCTTTAGTAAGTCAGTAAAAAGTAGTTAGGAGTGTGCAAAACAAGAAAATGATACGGGTGCCCATACTTTTGCTCCAGTCAAATTTTGTTTAAATGCGGATTTTACATTTTCTGTTAGTACAATAAACCTCATTTCAATACAGAAATATTACTCAGTCCATCAGTTATTAGATATATGAAACTGAAATAGCTGTTGCAAAAACCCAATTTGTTATAAAGAAAAAAGGTTAACATTAGTAGGGGTGCCCAAACTTTTTCATATGACTGCATCTATGTATGTATTTGTATATATGTATATGTGTGTGTATATATATATATATATACTAGAAGGTGGCCCGATTCTACGCATCGGGTATTCTAGAATTTACGTATTGTGTAGTTAATGTATGATTTTTGTTATATATATAGATGTTGTTGTGTGTACTTACCAAGTGTTTGTGTAGGGCGCTGTACATGTTCTGGGTGTTGTCTGGGTGTGGCGGGGGGTGAGAGCGGTGTTGTATGTGTGTTGTGTGTGTTGCGTTGTTTGTGGAGCGCTGTGTGTCTGTAGCGTTGTGTGTGTGTGTTGCGCGGTTTGTGTGTGTGTGGTGTGTTTTGGGGGAGGTATGTTTTGTGCAATGTGTGTGTTGCGCGGTATGTGCGTATATTTATGTATGCTGCGGTGTTTGTGTGTTGGGTGTTGTGTGTGTGCAGCGTTGTCTGTGTGTGTGGGTGTCTGTGTAGGGCGGTGTTTGTGGTTCCCAGTGTGTGTGTGTGTTGTGCAGTGCGCGTGTGTGTGTGTGTGTGTTGGGGGAGGTGTGCACCTCCCATCGTGCTCCATCGTGCTCCATCCCCCATGCTGCGCACCCCCCATCGTGCTCCATCCCCCATGCTGCGCACTCACAAACGTGCTCCATCCGCCATGCTGCGCACTCCCAGACGTGGTCCATCCGCCATGCTGCGCACTCCCAAACGTGCTCCATCCGCCATACTGCACACTCCCCATAGTGCTGCATCCCCCATGCTGCGCACTCCCAAACGTGCTCCATCCGCCATGCTGCGCACTCCCAAACGTGCTCCATCCGCCATGCTGCGCACTCCCAAACGTGCTCCATCCGCCATGCTGCGCACTCCCCATCATGCTCCATCCGCCATGCTGCGCACTCCCAAACGTGCTCCATCCGCCATGCTGCGCACTCCCAAACGTGCTCCATCCACCATGCTGCGCACCCCCCATCGTGCTCCATCCGCCATGCTGCACACTCCCAAACGTGCTCCATCCGCCATGCTGCGCACTCCCAAACGTGGTCCATCCGCCATGCTGCGCACTCCCAAACGTGCTCCATCCGCCATGCTGCGCACTCCCAAATGTGGTCCATCCGCTATGCTGCGCACTCCCAAACGTGGTCCATCCGCCATGCTGCGCACTCCCAAACGTGCTCCATCTGCCATGCTGCGCACTCCCAAACGTGCTCCATCCGCCATGCTGCGCACTCCCAAACGTGGTCCATCCGCCATGCTGCGCACTCCCAAACGTGCTCCAACCGCCATACTGCGCACTCCCCATCGTGCTGCATCCCCCATGCTGCGCACTCCCAAACGTGCTCCATCCGCCATGCTGCGCACTCCCAAACGTGCTCCATCCGCCATGCTGCGCACTCCCAAACGTGCTCCATCCGCCATGTTGCGCACTCCCAAACGTGCTCCATCCGCCATGCTGCGCACTCCCAAACGTGCTCCATCCCCCATGCTGCGCACTCCCAAACGTGCTCCATCCGCCATGCTGCGCACTCCCCATCGTGCGCCATCCGCCATGCTGCGCACTCACAAACGTGCTCCATCCGCCATGCTGCACACTCCCAGACGTGCTCCATCTGCCATGCTGCGCACTCCCAAACGTGCTCCATCCGCCATACTGCGCACTCCCCATCGTGCTGCATCCCCCATGCTGCGCACTCCCAAACGTGCTCCATCCGCCATGCTGCGCACTCCCAAACGTGCTCCATCCGCCATGCTGCGCACTCCCAAACGTGCTCCATCCGCCATGCTGCGCACTCCCAAACGTGCTCCATCCGCCATGCTGCGCACTCCCCATCGTGCTCCATCCGCCATGCTGCGCACTCCCAAACGTGCTCCATCCGCCATGCTGCGCACTCCCAAACGTGCTCCATCCACCATGCTGCGCACCCCCCATCGTGCTCCATCCGCCATGCTGCACACTCCCAAACGTGCTCCATCCGCCATGCTGCGCACTCCCAAACGTGCTCCATCCGCCATGCTGCGCACTCCCAAACGTGCTCCATCCGCCATGCTGCGCACTCCCAAACGTGCTCCATCCGCTATGCTGCGCACTCCCAAACGTGCTCCATCCGCCGTGCTGCGCACTCCCAAACGTGCTCCATCCGCCATGCTGCACACTCCCAAACGTGCTCCATCCGCCATGCTGCGCACTCCCAAACGTGGTCCATCCGCTATGCTGCGCACTCCCAAGCGTGGTCCATCCGCCATGCTGCGCACTCCCAAACGTGCTCCATCCGCCATGCTGCGCACTCCCAAACGTGCTCCATCCGCCATGCTGCGCACTCCCAAACGTGGTCCATCCGCCATGCTGCGCACTCCCAAACATGCTCCATCCCCTATGCTGCGCACTCCCAAACGTGCTCCATCCGCCATGCTGCCCACTCCCAAACGTGCTCCATCCCCCATGCTGCGCACTCCCCATCGTGCTCCATCCCCCATGCTGCACCAGCATCAGCCTCTCTGCCCGCAGCATCAGCCTCTCTGCCCGCAGCATCAGCCTCTCAGCCCGCAGCATTAGCCTCTCTCCTCCCAGCATCAGCCTCTCTCCTCCCAGCATCAGCCTTTCTCCTCCCAGCATCAGCCTCTCTCCTCCCAGCATCAGCCTTTTCTGTCCTTAGCATCAGCCTCTCTCCTCCCAGCCTACCCCAGCCTCAGCCTCCCCCAGCATCAGCCTCTCTTCTCTCAGCCTCCCCCTCCCAGCCTCCCCAGGATCAGCCTCTCTCCTCCCAGCATCAGCCTCTCTCCTCCCAGCATCAGCCTTTTCTGTCCCTAGCATCAGTTTCTCTCCTCCCAGCCTACCCCAGCCTCAGCCTCCCCCAGCATCAGCCTCTCTTCTCTCAACCTCCCCCTCCCAGCCTTCCCCAGGATCAGCCTCTCTCCTCCCAGCCTCCTCCAGCACGCCGTGCTCCCCTGCCGACACAGATCCGATCGCATACACACACACACACACAAACACACACACCCGATCGCATAAACTCACACACACCCGATCGCATACACTCACACACACCCGATCGCATACACTCACACACACCCGATCGCATACACTCACACACACCCGATCGCATACACTCACACACACACATCAGAACACACTCACACACATCCGATCGCATACACTCACGCACACACACATTGACGATATTGTACATACGCGCTCACACTCACAACATCCGGAGATACCACATGCTTCTGGCCATGTGATCCTCCGGCAGGTCCTGGAAGCTCACTGCACAGTATCGCCGCCAAGAAGCAACCGATATCCCAGGATGTTGTCAGCGTGTGGATGTGATGTGATGTGTGTGTGATGTGTGTGTGAGAGTGAGTGTGATCTGATGTGTGTGTGAGGTGTGTGTGAGAGTGAGTGTGATCTGATGTGTGTGTATGTTCCGCCGCTGCAGGACCTTGATGCACTGGTAACTATGCTACCATGGTTACCAGCGTATCCCGTCCCCCGCTCGCACGGGAGCCCACACCAGCATACGGCGGCAACCCCAGCAATGCGAGGGTATGTGTCGGTTGGGTTGGCGGCGTACGCTGATGTGGGCTCCCGGGGGTACAGTACTCACCTGGGAGTCGTGGCTCCGTGTCGGTCGGTTCGGGGAATGCGTGCGGGGGGCGGGGCCAGAGCAAGCGTGCATTGCGTGAGGGGGCGGGGCGTGGGCGAGTTGCCTGGGCGAGCGGCCAATCCGTGCGGAGGGGCGGGGCCATGGCGAGCCCAGCGGCCAATCAGCTTTGTGTCACCGTAAGGACACAATTTTGGAGCAAGACAGACAGACAGACAGACAGATAGATAGACAGACAGACAGACAGACAGAATAAGGCAATTATATATATAGATGCAGCAAGCAGCCGGGGTCCCTTATATTACATATACAAGCAACCTGGGTACTCTATATTACATATATACAGCCAGTGGCCTGGATCCCCTATATTTATGTATAAATATATATATATATATATATATATATATATATATATACACACATATACATACAGACAGTAGCCTGAGTCCCCACTATATATATATAAAAAAGCTGAATCAAGAATTACAAAGTTTATTTTTATTTTTATATTCAAAGTGCACAGTGCAATACATGAAACATTGATGTTCAATAAAAAAGGGGGGTGGGGAACATGGGTGCAAAACAGATCAACATTAGCCGGGTGTGGACCAACAGGCAAGAAAATGTTCAAATATAGAAAAACCCCTGATTGCCTGCAATGAAAAAGATCAATATGCTAAATAAGAGCATATATGTGTGGTTACCCTGGAGGAGTGAGAACACAGAGAACTGTTGGTGGTCAGATATGGTTTAGCAAAGGAGATGGTTGACAATCAGGAGACAACCCAATATAGGGAAAATCAGGTCAAACATAAATAGCGCAGGATCCGGTCTCAGGTAATATATGTTCATTATACCGGGCACTTGCCCTTATTTCTACCCCCCTCCCTGCCGTGAGTTAACCAGCCGTTTTTTCATGTTCCACCCCAAGTCTCTTGTCTGGCAGATTTTTCTTGGTACCACCCTGCCTCGGGGTTATCAACCTCCCTGGGGGGTTCCTGTGTCATTTATATATTTTTCACACTACTCACCAACCCTAGGCAGATATTGGCCTATTTTTAGCCATCCAGTCGGGAGTACTTTTTTGCTCTATAGTGATTTATATTCACTCTATGTAATATACTACTACTGTATTTACTCTGCATCCTGGAATTTTTCCTTTTTCCTGGTTGCAAGCTATACTCCCTATTAACGACTCTTTTCTAACATTAAGATCTGCCCTAGAGCCTTGGGGTCTCCATCTGACTCCCCCCTTGTATCAACAAATCTAGGGGGTTTATCTAACTGTATGAGGACACTTTATTTTCTACTGTGGCAATCCTTTGGCTAAGTCCTGTGATTGTTCAGTCAGGAGCACTTCTCTTCCCACATGGGATTTTGTGCTATTCATGTATGACTTGATTTCCCCTACATTGGGGTGTCTCCTGATTGTTAACCATCTCCTTTGCCAAACCATTTCTGATCACCAACAGTTCGAGCTCTCTGTGTGGCTTAGTCTTGTGATTGTTCAGTCAGGAGTACTTTTTTTCCCACTTGGGATCCTGCGCTATTTATGTTTGACCTGATTTTCCCTATATTGGGTTGTCTCCTGATTGTCAACCATCTCCTTTGCTAAACCATATCTGACCACCAACAGTTCTCTGTGTTCTCACTCCTCCAGGGTAACCACACATATATGCTCTTATTTAGCATATTGATCTTTTTCATTGCAGGCAATCAGGGGTTTTTCTATATTTGAACATTTTCTTGCCTGTTGGTCCACACCCGGCTAATGTTGATCTGTTTTGCACCCATGTTCCCCACCCCCCTTTTTTATTGAACATCAATGTTTCATGTATTGCACTGTGCACTTTGAATATAAAAATAAAAATAAACTTTGTAATTCTTGATTCAGCTTTTTTGCTCTGGTTCTCCCTTCTTCCATGTATTTTGAGCTGCTGAAAACCTGAGTTGGCCTGTCCACCAGGTTTATTCAATTGTATTTTCCTTATGGAATGCATATTTCTCATATATATATATATATATATACTAGAAGGTGGCCCGATTCTACGCATCGGGTATTCTAGAATTTACGTATTGTGTAGTTCATGTATGATTTTTGTTATATATATATATAGATGTTGTTGTGTGTAGTTACCAAGTGTTTGTGTAGGGCGCTGTACATGTTCTGAGTGTCGCGGGGGGTGAGAGCGGTGTTGTATGTGTGTTGCGTGTGTTGCGTTGTTTGTGGAGCGCTGTGTGTCTGTAGCGTTGTGTGTGTGTGTGTGTGTTGTGCGGTTTGTGTGGGTGTGGTGTGTTTTGGGGGGAGGTATGTTTTGAGCAATGTGTGTGTTGTGCAGTATGTGCGTATATTTGTGTGTGCAGCGTTGTCTGTGTGGGTGTCTGTGTAGGGCGTTGTTTGTGATTCCTAGTGTGTGTGTGTTGTGCAGTGCGCGTGTGTGTGTGTGTTGGGGGGAGGTGTGCACCTCCCATCGTGCTCCACCCGCCATGCTGCGCACTTGCAAACGTGCTCCATCCGCCATGCTGCGCACTCCTAAACGTGCTCCATCCGCCATGCTGCGCACTCCCAAACGTGGTCCATCCGCCATGCTGCGCACTTCTAAACGTGCTCCATCCGCCATACTGCGCACTCCCGATCGTGCACCATCCGGCATGCTGCGCACTCCCAAACGTGCTCCATCCGCCATGCTGCGCACTCCCAAACGTGCTCCATCCGCCATGCTGCGCATTCTCAAACGTGCTCCATCCGCCATGCTGCGCACTCCCAAACGTGCTCCAGTGCGCAGTATGGCGGATGGAGCACGTTTGGGAGTGCGCAGCATGGCGGATGGAGCACGTTTGGGAGTGCGCAGCATGGCGGATGGACCACGTTTGGGAGTGCGCAGCATGGCGGATGGACCACGTTTGGGAGTGCGCAGCATGGGGGATGCAGCACGATGGGGAGTGCGCAGTATGGCGGATGGAGCACGTTTGC
>NC_134353.1:432485467-432595467 GCF_048569485.1 Anomaloglossus baeobatrachus
CTTTGTGCCTGTAATACTTCTTAATACTTTAGGGGAACCAAACAGAATTCTGGTGGATTGAGGGGTTGAATAATAAATGACCCTCTGAATAAACTTTTCACAATTTAAAAAAAAAAAAAAGAAAGAAATAACATTCTTTTTTGCTGCAGTGCATTTCACACTTCCAGGCTGATCTACTGTCCAAATGTCACAATGCCAAGTTAATTCCGAATGTGTAAACCTGCTAAATCTGCAGGGGGTTGAATACTACTTGTAGGCACTGTATATAAGTGTATGTGTATATATGTGTATGTGTATATACATACATATATTTATACCAGAAGGTGGCCCAATTCTAACGCATCGGGTATTCTAGAATTTATTGTGTAGTTAATGTATGATTTTTGTTTTATATATAGATGTTGTGTGTAGTTGTCAAGTGTTTGTGTAGGGCGCTATAAATGTTCTGGGTGTTGTCTGGGTGGGGGGGTGAGAGCGGTGGTGTTTGTGGAGCGCTGTGTGTCTGCAGTGTTGTCTGTGTGTGGTGCTGGGTGTGTTGCGCAGTTTATGTGCGTGTGGGTGTGGGGTGCGTGTGTGTGTTTTGGGGGGAGGTATGTTTTGTGCAATGTGTGTGTGTTGCGCGGTATGTGTGTATATTTGTGTGTGCCGCGGTGTTTGTGTGTTGTGTGTGTGCGGCGTTGTCTGTGTGTGTGGGTGTCTGTGTAGGGGGGTGTTTGTGGTTGCCAGTGTGTGTGGTGTGTTGTGCGGTGCGTGTGTGGCGGTGTGTGTGTGTGTGTTTTGGGGGGAGGTGTGCACCCCCCATCGTGCTCCATCCCCCATGCTGCGCACCCCCCATCGTGTTTCATCCCCCCATTCTGGGCACCCCCCATCGTGCTCCATCCCCCCATGCTGCACCCCCCATCGTGCTCCATCCCCCATGCTGCGCACCCCCATCGTGTTTCAACCTCCCATACTGGGCACCCCCCATCGTGCGCCATCTTCCATGCTGCACCCCCCCCATCGTGCTCCATCCCCCATGCTGCGAACCCCCCATTGTGTTTCATCCCCCCATTCTGGGCACCTACCATCATGGTCCACCCCCCATGCTGCACCCCCCATCGTGCTGCATCCCCCATGCTTCACCCCCATCCTGCTCCATCCCCCATGCTGCAAACCCCTCAGAGAGTAGTATAATAAGAGTATAATGGGAGGAGTTGTCCTGGGGGGAGATGTACAGGTGCCCAACGTGTGTGGGGGGCGTGGCCTAGCGACATAGTGTGAGGGGGCGTGGCCTAGCACCATAGTGTGAGGGGGCTTGGCCTAGCGCCATAGTGTGAGGCGGCGTGGCCTAGCGCCATAGTGTGAGGGGCGAGGCCTAGCGCCATAGTGTGAGGGGCGTGGCCTAGCGCCATAGTGTGAGGGGCGTGGCCTAGCGCCATAGTGTCAGGGGGCGTGGTCTAGCAACACAGTGTGAGGGGGCGTGGCCTATCGGCAAAGTATGAGGGTACGTGGCCTAGCTGCATAGTGTGAGGGGGCATGGCCTAGCGCCATAGTATGAGGGGGCGTGACCTAGCGCCATAGTGTGAGGGGGCGTGGCCTAGCGGCATAGTGTGAGGGGCGTGGCCTAGCGGCACCGCGTGAGGGGGCGTGGCTTAGCAGCACCGTGTGAGTGGGTGTGGCCTAGCGGCACATCATGAGGGGCGTGGCCTAGCGACACCGTGTGAGGGGCGTGGCCTAGCGGCATAGTGTGAGGGGGCATGGCCTAGCGGTACCGCGTGAGGGGCGTAGCCTAGCGACACCGCATGAGGGGCGTGGCCTGGCGGCACCGTGTGAGGGGCGTGGCCTAGCAGCACCGCGTGCGGGGCGTGGCCTGGCCAAATGGCCAATCCATGCGGGGGGCGGGGCCAGGCCGAGCCCAGCGGTCAATCCGTGTGGGGGGGGCGGGGCCAGGCCGAGCCCAGCGGCCAATCCGACGGTTGTCACTGTAAGGACACAATTTTGGAGCAAGTCAGACAGACAGAATAAGGCAATTATATATATAGATAATGTGTGTATGAATTATTAGGCAAGTTGTATTTAAGAGGATTTTTTTTATTATTGATCAACAACTATGTTCTCAATCAACCTAAAAGACTCATACATATCAAAGCCTAATATTTTTGGAAGTTGGCGTGGTTTTTTTTTTAGATTTGGCTATCTTAGGACGATATCTGTTTGTGCAGGTAACTATTACTGTGCAGAATTATTAGGCAACTTAATAAAAAACAGGTATATTCCCATCTCACTTGTTTATTTTCACCAGTTAAACCAATATAACTGCACAAAATTTACAAATAAATATTTCTGATATGCAAAAACAAAACCCCAAAAAAATAGTGACCAATATAGCCACCTTTCTTTAAGATGACACTCAACAGCCTACCATCCATAGATTCTGTCAGTTGCTTGATCTGTTTATGATCAATATACCGTGCAGCAGCCACCACAGCCTCCCAGACACTGTTCCGAGAAATGTACTGTTTTCCTTCCCTGTAGATCTCACATTTTATGAGGGAGCACAGGTTCTCTGTGGGGTTCAGATCAGGTGAACAAGCAGGCCATGTCATTATTTTTTCATCTGTTAGACGTTTACTAGCCAGCCACCCTGTGGAGTAGTTGGATGCATGTGATGGAGCATTCTCCTGCATGAAAATCATGTTTATTTTTAATGATACTGACTTCTTCCTATACCACTGCTTGAAGAAGTTGCCTTCCAGAAACTGGCAATAGGTCTGGGAGTTGAACTTCACTCATCCTGAACCTGAAAAGGTCCCACAAGTTCATCTGTGATGATACCAGTCCATGCCAGTACCCCACCTCCACATTGCTGGCGTCTGAGTCGGAGTGGAGCTCTCTGCCCTTTACTGATCCAGCTTCTGGCCCATCCATCTGGCCCATCAAGAGTCACTCTCATTTCATCAGTCCATAAAACCTTTGTAAAATCAGTCTTAAGATATTTCTTGGCCCAATCTTGACGTTTTATCTTATGTTTCTTGTTCAAAGGTGGTCATTTTTCAGCCTTCCTTACCTTGGCCATGTCCCTGAGTATGGCACGCCTTGTGCTTTTTGATGCTCCAGTAACGTTGCAGCTCTTAAATATGGCCAAACTGGTGGCAAATGGCATCTTGGCAGCTTCACGCTTGATTTTCCTCAACTCATGGGCAGTTTTTTTGCGCCTTTTTTGCCCAACACGCTTCTTGTGACTCTGTTGGCTATTCGCCATGAAAGGCTTGATTGTTCGGTGATCACGCTTTAAAAGTTTGGCAATTTCAAGTCTGCTGCATCCCTCTGCAAGACATCTCACAATTTTGGACTTTACAGAGCCCGTCAAATCTCTCTTCTGACCCATTTTGCCAAAGGAAAGGAAGTTGCCTAATAATTAAGCACACCTTATATAGGGTGTTGATGTTATTACACCACACTCCTTCTCATTACAGAGATGCACATCACCCGATTTACTTAATTGATAGTTGGCTCTCAAGCCTATACAGCTTGGAGTAGGACAACATGTATAAAAAGTATCATGTGATCAAAATACTCATATACAGTTGAAGCCAGAAGTTTACATGCACTATCTAAAAAGACATATGCATGTTTTTCTCACTGTATCTGGAATGAAAACAGAATGTTTTAGGTCAATTAGAATGACCAAAATTTATTTATATTTGCCAAATGCAAGAATAAGGAGAGAGACAGAATGTTATAAGGCATTCTGCAAAGTCAAACGTTTACATATGGGACAGCCCATATGATGATGTCATGTCTTTGGAAGCTTCTGATAAGTTTTTTGGCAACATCTGAGTTAGATACACACCTGCTTGTTTGTGTAGCATCATAGGAAAGTCAAAAGAAATTAGCCAAGATCTCAGGAAGAGAATTGTGGACTTGCACAAGTCTGGTTCATCCTTGGGTGTAATTTCCAGATACTTGAAGTGAATAATTCATCTGTACAAACAATTATATGCAAGTACAAACAAAATGGAAATGTCAAGCCATCATACCTCTCAGGAAGGAGACTGGTTCTGTGTACCAGAGATGGACGTGTTTTGATCAGACATGTCCATATCATCCTATGAATAGTGATGAGCAGACTTGCAGATAACTGGGACTGACAGATCCTGGTGATCCGGTTTTTAAAATCCGGTGCCGAGCCGGATTCTGGTCCCTTTATAAGTCTATAAGAACCTGACGTTGCTAGAAGGGAAAGGAGCAAGCTCACTGTACTTAGTCTCCAGCACAGCTGTACACTGCTTCCAGGCCGCCCATTCACTTCCGGTGCCATGCCATGCATTATCGCTCTTCTGTATGCACTATTTTCCCACATACACTGATGTCTGTGATTGGTTGCAGTCAGACACGCCGCCACCCTGAGTTATAATCTGTCTGACACTTCTAATCACAGACGCTATGTGCATCTATTGTGGTATAAAAATAAATAAAGCATTTGACGTAGGGTCCCCCCATATATTATGATGCCCAGCACAGATAAAGCATATGGCTACAGGCTGCAACCCCCAACTGTGCGCTTTTCTTGGCTGTGTATCAAAATAGGAGGAACCATATGTAGCTTTTTTTTTTGTTAATTATTTAAATAAATAATTACAAAAAAAAATAAATAAATATTGTGCGGTCCCCCAATTTTGATACCCAGCCAAGATAAAGCCCGACAGCTGGGGGCTGGTATTCTCAGACTGGGGAGACCCATGGTTATTGCACCACCACCCACCACCCAGCCTTAAAATTTCAACCTGCAGCCCCCTAGGATTGTTGCATCCATTTGATGCGACAAGCCCGGCGCTTTACTCAGCTCCTCCCGATTGCCCTGGTGTGGTGGCAATTTGGGTTATATAAGAGGTTAATGGCACAGCCCACGGCTGCCACTAATCCTTAGATTAGTATTGGGGAGGGTCTAGGTGACCCCTCCTCCCCAAACACTGAAAAAATAATTTTTTTGGAGTAAAATACTAAAAAAGCCCTCTTTCACAACTTTATTAACCCCCAAAACACCCTGCAGGTCCACCGTAATCCACACAAGGTCCCAAGACAATTCCAGCTCTGCTACATCTAAACTGACAACTTGCGATCATGGCACATGAACAACTGCTGTGAGCTACAGGCAGAGAATGAATGAGCCGGGCGATCAGCGGTGCTGTCACTTAGGTTAGTTGCGGTTGCAGCTAGAGGTTCCCACGATTCTCCACCTGTGACCGCAGGTAACCTGACCTCAGTGGACCTCAGATGACCTCATTAAATTCAGTCAACTCACCTGCATCTCCTGGCAGAAAACAGAGTTTTGTTTGCCAAGAAATGCAGATCTGGTGCTGAACTTTTTACACCGTATTACTGCATCCAATCTACACTTCCTGGCAAAAAATTGCATCACTACTGCATCATACCTTATGTGGTTTTGATGCGTTTTTTGCCAGGAAGTGTAGATTGGGTGCATGAATATGGTGTAAAAATGTAATCACCAAATTTGCATCTCTTGAGGGGGCTAGTTTCCAAAGTGGTGTCAATTGTGGGGGAGCTCTACTGATTAGGCACATCAGGAGCTCTCCAAACTCAATATGGCATTTTTTGTTACATAGGACCCTCAGTCACTTCAAATGTGATGTGGCCCTTTAAAACAAAAAAAGTTTTATAAATTTGTTTGGGAAAATAATGGGATCTAAGGGTAAGTTTTCATCTTGTGGAGAGTGAGAGGCCAGATCTCGCATGAAAGTATGAGGAGACTTAAAAGCCTTGAATGCTTCTCTGGGAAATTAAAATGCAACTTGCCTCTTCAGAGAGGAGGAAGACTTGAACTCTAGTGCCACCTGTTTGAAGTAGCAATCCTAAAAGTCAATATCACTCCTTAATGACTATTCCATAATACTTAAGGTATTTAAGCCAAACCAGAATTTCAATTTGTTGACACAGTTTTTTGGGGTATTGCCCCTCCTCAGTGCAAAATATGAACTCTGATTTGGCTACATGAGACTCTAAGGCGGGCTTTGCACACTACGACATCGCAGGTGCAATGTCGGTGGGGTCAAATCGAAAGTGACGCACATCTGGCGTCGCAGTCGATATCGTAGTGTGCAAATCCTTTTTGATACGATTAACGAGCGCAAAAGTGTCGTTATCGTATCATCGGTGTAGGGTCCGACATTTCCATAATGCCGGTGCAGCGACAGGTACGATGTAGTTTCTCGTTCCTGCGGCAGTACACATCGCTGTGTGTGAAGCTGCAGGAGCGAGGAACATCTCCCCCCTGCGTCCCGGCTGCAATGCGGAAGGACAGAGGTGGGCGGGATGTTTACATCCTGCTCATCTCCGCCCCTCCGCTGCTATTGGCCGCCTGCGGTGTGACGTCGCTGTGGCGCCGCACGACCTGCCCCCTTAGGAAGGAGGCGGGTCGCTGGCCAGAGCGACGTCGCAGGACAGGTGAGTGCATGTGAAGCTGGCGTAGCGATAATGTTCGCTACGCCAGCATTCACAAGATATCGCTGCTGCGACGGGGGCGGGGACTATCGCGCTCGACATCGCAGCATCGGCTTGCGATGTTGCAGCGTGCAAAGTACCCCTAAGACTGGGATTTAAGGTGTAAGTTTTAATAAGAAATTGCTGAAATTAACCTTTCTAACTTTTTCTCCCCATTTTGTTTTTCCCCCAAAAATGTTGCGTTCGTAAAGTAAACATGTAGCAAATGTTATTTATTAATGATTTTGTGTGATTAATTTTCATGCCCATAAACCAAATGGTTCCAAGTTCGAAAATTGAGAAAATTTTCACTTTTTTTTTTGTTCAAATTTGCATTATTTTCATAAACTCAAATCACGTTGACCAAAATTTACCAGTAACATGTTAGTACAATGAATGATGAAAAAACATTCTCAGAATCACACTGGGAGATATTGAAGCATTTCAGAGTTATTACCACATCATTAATTCACACTGGTCAGAATAGTACCATTTAGCCTGGTAAGGATGGTGATAACAGCCTTACCAGGTGAGAGTGAAAGGATTAAGGAAGTGGTGAGTGGCATTAATATTTTTTGAGGGAGGGGGAAATATGGTATTATTATGTATTGGCTGGTGGGATCTGTATGCTATGGCTGATTTTTCGTCCCATTCTGGCTTTGATGCTGCCACTTATATGTGCTTCATTTTTATTCCTTTAATTTGTTATTTCTTCCCTTTTTAATAGCCATAACTTTTTTTTACATCCACATAGACGCATAACGGCTTGTTTTTGTAAGATGAATTTCACTTTTGAATTACACCATTCATGATGCTATGTAATAATGTGCTGGAAAAAGGGGAACACATTCCAAATGTGGTAAAATTTGCTAAAAAAAAAATTCAAAACCTCTATGATACATTTGTTTTTTCATTTTGTTTTTATGTCTTGTACAGTAAAAATGACCTAAAATGAGGTGTCTCCAGGTCAATACGAATACGGCAAAACCAATCATTTATTTTTATTTAAAGGGAACCAATCATCAGGATTTTCGTGTATAAGGCTTGAAACACACATCCGTGAAACACGTGCGTGTTTGGTCCGTTTCCGTGTATACTGGAGACACGGCCAAACGTGCACCAATGTTACTATATCTCTGCGGTTACAATTGCGTTTTTGGTTATGTCCGTGAGTCCGTCTCCGTGATGCGTTTTTTGGTCCGTGTCCTACGCCAGCATGTCCGTTTTATTCACGCAACACGCAGCACGGACCCAATGAAAGTCAATGGGTCTGTGCGCACGTCCGAGTGACACGGACGCATCTCTGTTTGTTCCCTGTATGTTTTGTGCTTTTTTCATGTGATGTCAGTCTTTTTTCTTTTTATGTTTCGTTCTCTCCCTCAGTCCGTCGGTCGGTCTCTATGTCTGTCTGTCCCTCTAGCTGTCTGTCGGTCAGTTCCCCCCTCTCTCATACTTACCATTCCCCGATCTCCGGCGCGGCGCTGCACGGCTGTTATAAAAACTCCGGCGGCTTTTCCTCTTTTGAAAAAGCCGGCCGCCCATTAATCAATCTCGTATTCCCTGCTTTACCCGCCCACCGACGGCTGTGATTGGTTGCAGTGAGACACGCCCACCACGCTGAGTGACAGGTGTCACACTGCACCCAATCACAGCAGCCGGTGGGCGTGTCTATACTGTGCAGTAAAATAAATAAATAAATAATTAAAAAAACCGGCGTGCGGTCCCCCCCCATTTTAATACCAGCCAGATAAAGCCATACGGCTGAAGGCTGGTATTCTCAGGATGGGGAGCTCCACGTTATGGGGGGCCCCCCACCCTAACAATATCAGTCAGCAGCCGCCCAGAATTACCGCATACATTATATACGACACTTCTGGGGCTGTACCCGGCTCTTCCCGATTTACCCTGGTGCGTTGGCAAATCGGGGTAATAAGGAGTTATTGGCAGCCCATAGCTGCCAATAAGTCCTAGATTAATCATGTCAGGCGTCTCCCCGAGATTCCTTCCATGATTAATCTGTAAGTTACAGTAAAAAAACATACACACGCCCGAAAAATCCTTTATTAGAAATAAAAAACACAAACAAATTCCCTCATTACCAATTTATTAACCCCGACAAACCCTCCATGTCCGGTGTACTCCACGTTCCTCCAGCGTCGCGTCCAGCTCTGCTGCATGGAGGTGACAGGAGCAGCAGAAGACACCGCCGCTCCGGTCACCTCCACGCAGCTAATGAGATGAGTAGCGCGATCAGCTGCTGTCACTGAGGTTACTCACGGCCACCGCTGGATCCAGCGGTGGCCGCGAGTTACCTGACTGACAGCAGCTGATCGCGCTACTCATCTCATTAGCTGCGTGGAGGTGACCGGAGCGGCGGTGTCTTCTGCTGCTCCTGTCACCTCCATGCAGCAGAGCTGGACGCGACGCTGGAGGTCCGTGGAGTAGGCCGGACATGGAGGGTTTGTCGGGGTTAATAAATTGGTAATGAGGGAATTTGTTTGTGTTTTTTATTTCTAATAAAGGATTTTTCGGGTGTGTGTGTTTTTTTACTGTCACTTACAGATTAATCATGGAAGGTGTCTCCTAGACGCCTGACATGATTAATCTAGGACTTATTGGCAGCTATGGGCTGCCAATAACTCCTTATTACCCCGATTTGCCAACGCACCAGGGTAAATCGGGAAGAGCCGGGTACAGCCCCAGAACTGTCGCATATAATGTATGCGGCAATTCTGGGCGGCTGCTGACTGATATTGTTAGGGTGGGGGGCCCCCCATAACGTGGAGCTCCCCATCCTGAGAATACCAGCCTTCAGCCGTATGGCTTTATCTGGCTGGTATTAAAATGGGGGGGGACCGCACGCCGGTTTTTTTAATTATTTATTTATTTATTTTACTGCACAGTATAGACACGCCCACCGGCTGCTGTGATTGGGTGCAGTGTGACACCTGTCACTCAGCGTGGTGGGCGTGTCTCACTGCAACCAATCACAGCCGCCGGTGGGCGGGTAAAGCAGGGAATACGAGATTGATTATTGGGCGGCCGGCTTTTTCAAATTAGAAAAAGCCGCCGGAACAGTGTGAACGCCGTGCAGCGCCGGTGATCGGGGAACGGTGAGTATGAGAGAGGGGGGGGACACTTCAGTCACTCGGGGGATTAGTGGTCACCGGTGAATCCTTCACAGGTGACCGCTAATCAGTACACGGCACAAAGACAGAGCCGCGGCATGACAATGAAGTCGGGTGAAGTTCACCCGAGTTCATTCTCATCCCGCTACTCTGTCTTCCGACATGTAGTAACGACATTTTGCATCACACACGTACATTTCACACGGACAACACATACACATGTCAGTTATTTCACTCACGCACACACGGACATTCCACACGCACATACGGCTAGCATACGGGATACACACGCAGGCCACACATACCATAAAAACGGACCTAAAAAACGGAAAACGGACCTGAAAAACGGCCCGTTTTACACGGACGTGGTTTTCACGGATGTGTGGCGGAGCCCTAAGCTGCAGCCAGTGCAGTACTGGCGCTATCATGCACAGTGTGTACATACCATCAGGGGGCAGCTCGGGTGTTTAGTCAGTGAAATACAACTTTATAAAGTTTGAAATTTCGTGCACTTTTTGATTGACGTGTGCACCTCTGCAGATAATGTCCGGGCGGGTTATGCAGGAGTTCCCCGCCCCCCCACCAGCCTGTTCCTCCCTCTCTCCTGATGTCCGGGCGGGTTATGCACGTGTTCCCCGCCCCCCCACGCTGCCTGTTCCTCCCTCCCTCCAGCTGTATGTAAATATCTAATCTTCAGAAACATGGCGCCGGAGTGGGCCTCTGCGCACAGCACTTATCTCCGGCGCTCCTTGAAAATAGGATGTGCCGCAACAACATCCGTGTTATAGGTCTCCTAGGGAGGTCGGAGGGTCAGCAGCCTGAGCTGTTTGTGGAGAAATGGCTCAAAACTAATCTGGGTAATGACTTCTCCGCAACCTTTGCAGTGGAAAGGGCCCATATGGTCCCCACACGACCTCTTCCGCCTGGAGCACATCCAAGACCTTTTTTGGCATGGCTTCTTAACTGCAAGGACAGGGATACAAGCTCTGCGTCAGGCCAGGCAGAGGGGCTCACTCAAGTATGATAATGCCACAATCTCCATCTTTCCTGACTTCTCAGTGACTCTTCAGAAGCAAAGAGCTAGGTTTCTGGACGTTAAAAATTCACTTAAGGAGTGTAATATCCTGTACTCAATGTTATACCCTGCCAGTCTCCAGTTTTTCCACAAAGGAAAATCATTGGTTTGTTCCACCCTGGATGAGGCCGCTGAGTGGCTTCAATTGCACCCAGAAAGCAGAGGGAAGTGATTGTATTCTTTTCCCATCAACTTCTCCGCCTTGGATGGCTATGTCGGGAGAGGTAAAGCAAGTTATCCCCATTGTTGCTTTCTCTTGTCTGTTGTACAGCTAGGCTACCCGGACAATGGAGCTCTCTGTCGATATGGAGGCTATAACATCTACACCTAACACTGACTACAGTGGAGGTATCCCCTTGGCGTTTTGAACTGGAGGGCACTTGACATTGCTCTTACTTTTCTGTTTTTATATTCAAATGTTTCATGCAGTTCTGGTTTAATTTGCTGCTTTTTGTTGCTCTTTTGCTGGTGACCATGGCACTAACCCCTTTTTCTTTGCAGGATATGCTTTGGAGGTGGAAACACCATAGTAGTACTACTCACCGTGCGGCTGTAGTTTCTTAGGTGGAGGATGGGGGTCATGGTGGAGGGCCCAATGCGAGCTACTTATACTTTACATAGACCATTTAACAACACTTTTGGTCATAGTATACCAAGGACACTCCTCTAAAACTATTTGAGCAACAAATATAGAAAAATTCTGTGTAAACTTTTTCAAAAAATCAGGAGCAACAAGTCCAATAAAATTATTTAATTTTTAATAAGAAAATTATTAAAAACATCCAATATAATTAAAAAGAGATGCACACAGATAAGAAAATAGGATAAAGCAGCATACTAGCTATTTATTTTATACCATCAAATATCCCTTAGTTAAAATATTTATCGGTAATTGTTATTTATACCCTAAATTATTGTCATTAAGTTTTCATATATGTAATTATTTATTGCACGAGATCACTTTATATTTATTGACATCATTATACAGTTTAGAGTATATTCGTAAAAGGGAATAATATAAATTTAATTTTTTTTACCACCTTTTCATTGATTTTGTACAATCACTATATGTAATATTGCCTTGTATGCTGCTTTTTCCTTTTTCTTATCTGTGTGTATCTCTTTTTAATTCTATTGGATGTTTTTAATAATTTCATTAATAAAAATTAAAACATTTTATTGGACTTGTTGCTCCTCATTCTTTGAAACATTTTACACAGAATTTTTCTATATTTGTTGCTCAAATCGTTTTTATGGAGTGTCCTTTGTATATTATGACCAAAAGTGTTATTAAATGGTCTATGTAAAGTATAAGTAGCTCGCATCGGGCCCTCCACCATGACCCCCATCCTCCGCCTAAGAAACTAGAGCCGCACGGTGAGTAGTTCTACTGTGTTTCCACCTCCAAAGCGTATCCTGCAAAGAAAAAGTGGTTAGTGCCATGGTCACCAGCAAAAGAGCAAAAAAAAGCAGCAAAGTAAACCAGTACTGCATGAAACATTTTAATATAAAAACAGAAAAGTACGAGCAATGTCAGTGTTAGGTATAGATGTTATAGCCTCCATATCGAGAGAGAGCTCCATTGTCCGGGTAGCCTAGCTTTACAACAGACAAGAGAAAGCAACAATGGGGATAACTTGCTTTACCTCTCCACATAGCCATTCAAGACTGAGAAGTTGATGGGAAAAAGAATACAATCACTTCCCCCTGATTTCTGTGTGCAATTGAAGCCACTCAGCGGCCTCATCCGGGGTGGACAAAAACAACGATTTGCCTTTGTGGAAAAACTGGAGACTTTTCTTATTTGTGTACATCTCTTTTTAATTCTGTTGTATGTTATTAATAATTTCATTAACAAAAATTAAATAATTTTATTGGACTTGTTGCTCCTCATTTTTTGAAAAATTTTACATAGAATTTTTCTATATTTGTTGCTTTTTACATAGACCATGATGGATTCTGATATCCAGTGCTTGGTGTGGAATATACAGGGCCTCAAATCTCCCGGTAAGCGGGCTAAAGTTTTCTCACAGCTCAGGCAGTATAAACCCTCTATAGTGGCACTAGTAGAAACACATTTAACTAGGGACACCTCTAAATTTGTACAAAAACTGTTGGTGCAGTGGTCCATACACACATTCCATATGAGCTACTCCCGAGGTTTTTCCTATGGATACATAAATCTCTACGCTGGGATCTTAGAACCGCTCGTAGGCACCTGCATGGCACATTTGTCTTTGTACACGCTGTCATTAACTCTCGATAATATGTTATTATATGCATTTATAACCCTCCCCCTGCCAACTTAGCAATCATTAAAGGGACGGTCAGCTTTGCACTAAATTATCCAGATGCCCATGTGCTGTGTATGGGAGATTTCAATCTGGTCATGGATAACGGTTTAGACAGATTTTGTATGGACAATATCCCCGCTGAGATACCCTTACCGCCACTGCATTTTCAGTCTATATGCATAGTAACAGTTGGCTGGATCTGTGGAGATTATGTCATCCGCACGTGCGTGAATACACCTGTCACTCTTCCACTAAACGTACGATTTCTTGACTGGACTACATGTTCGGATCCGGCAATTTGGCCATATGGGTAGAGGACATAGAACACAATAATAGAGGTGTCTCAGGCCATAGCCCTGTAATATTGTCACTTAAACTCAGCCGATTGCCACATAGACCGCAATGGAAGTTAAGTTAATTTTGGTTAAAACTAATTGGACCCAATGATAGGATCCCCAAACTGCTAGATTATTTAAAAAATACACATAGGGTGCCCCGTCATGCTATCATTTTTTGGGATACCCTCAAAGCCAACTTACGCGGTTGCCATATATCCACCATTTCATATATAAGGCGAACCACCTCGCAAGAGGATGATATAGCTGAACAGCGGGTAAAGGAGAGTTACGTCACCACCGGAGTCTGCTCCATCGACTTCTACTCCGATCGCCAGGCGACGCCGTGTTCCTGCCGTGGATAGTGCTGGTGATAGGAGGAGAGTCGATGCCAGAGGCGCCGGTGGGCGCAGGCTCCGCTCATCCACTGGTCTGGGTTTCCTGGGGATCTGCAGTGCCACTGGCTGACTGTAGGTAGCGGGTGTCTCACAGCTGAAGTACCATCATTCAGCTACAGACTATGGAAAGACACCACACCCTTTTTAATACCCCTCCTGTCTGCTGACCTCTGCCAGAGATAGTTCTGAAAATTCTGGCTCCTGTTTCGTCCTGTGATTTCGTGTGCTGATTACCGCTTGTTTCCTGACTACTCTCCTGCCTGCTGTTTTGTACCTCGCTGCCCGATCCGGTTTTGACCTCTGCTTGTTTCTGATTATGTCCTTGCCTGCCGATTCTGTCCCTGTTCCGCAATTCCTGGTTTGACCCTGCCTGACGACTACTCTCTGACTGCAGCCTTCCACAGGAAGTGATCTCCAGGGCCCTGTGTAATTCCAAATCCCTATATAGGGGTTAAAGGGTTTCAGGGTTCTGGGGGTCCTGCTTGGTGAGTGGCTTCCCTCTAGCCTGTCCATTACAGCCTGTCTGAGTCTGTGAATTCAGGCAGGCGTTACATTATCTCTGGCCCATCTAACACACACACAAAGGAAAAAAAAACATGTATTCTCTCCATATTGTGTTAAACCAGGTGCACACCCTGTATGGCCTTGCTCAAGGACTTGCACAGCAAGTGCAAGAGCTCAAGTCTGCTCAGGTTCAAGCCCCTGCAGCACCTACCTCAGCATGTCCAGAGTCCCATCGACTTCAAGGGAGCAAATCACGTTGTGGAGCCAATCGTGGAGAGCCTGGATCTCAGAGGCAATCGCTTCCAAAGGAGCAGCAGCACCTGAGTGGGCCCCAGGATACTCACTCGGGTGCCCAGGTACTCCCTGCAGACCCTATGAGGTTAATGTTACCTGTCCAATTGTCTCACCAGGGAAAATCTTTACGGCTGCAGGCCTTTATTGAGTGTGGCTCTGCAGCTAATTTCATAGACACTATTGCAGCAAAAGACCTGGGTTTGCCTTTGCTAAGATTGAATGCTCCAATTAGAATATCTTCTATTGATAGCACTCCTCTCGCCCAGGGTGTGGTTAATTTTGTAACTCCAGAGATCTACATTCTTGTTGGGGCTCTGCATGTAGAAACTGTCATTTTTTGTTCTTGAGAATCTGATGTCAGCAGTGGTATTTGGCATGCCATGGCTGCGCAAACATAACCCGGTCATAGACTGGCACCAGGGTGAGATTGTATGCTGGAGCCCTGAGTGTCAGGAGACGTGTATGTCTTTACTTATTAACATGACTAGAGCTGAACCTGTCTTCATACCTCATGCATATAGGGATTTTGCTGATGTGTTTTCTGTTTCTGGCTCTGAAAGATTACCTCCGCACAGAGTATATGACTGCCCCATAGATTTGGTCCCCAATTCCGGACTCCCCAAGGGTAAAATTTATAATCTTTCGGGTCCGGAGCGTCAGGCCATGAAAGATTTTATAGCAGACAGTCTGCAGAAGGGGGTTAATCAGACCATCCAGGTCACCAGTCGGCGCTGGATTCTTTTTCGTTGATAAAACAGATGGTGGCCTCAGACCTTGTATTGACTACCGTGAACTTAATGCTCTTACTGTAAAGAATCAGTACCCTCTGCCACTCATCCCCGATCTTTTTAACCAGCTCATAGGAGCCCGGTGGTTCACCAAGCTGGATCTCAGGGGAGCATATAACCTAATCCGCATCAGAGAAGGAGATGAGTGGAAAACAGCATTTAATACTCCAGAGGGACACTATGAGTACCTGGTAATGCCTTTGGGTTAACACTAGAAGTCCCAGAGAGGGGTCATTTAACATTTCTACCATTGGAACCCTATGGAGTTCAAAATTCCTGGGACTTCTAGTGTTAAGTAATGTGCCGGCTGTCTTTCAGAACTTTGTCAATAACATTTTCAGAGATATCTGTGGTCAGTATGTGGTGGTCTATCTGGATGACATTCTGATTTAGTCTCCGGATGCTATGTCACATGTCCAACATGTTCGCACTGTGCTCCAGAGACTCAGGGAGAACTCCCTATTTGCTAAATACGAGAAATGTGTTTTTTTTGAGGCAGCGGTTAATTTCCTGGGTTATATTTTGTCTGCAGCAGGCTTCCGCATGGATCCCTCTAAGCTTCAACCGATTAAGGAGTGCAACCCAAGTCACTGAAAGCCTTGCAGTGTTTCCTTGGATTTGCTAATTATTACTGCAAATTTATTAGAGATTTTTCCAAAATTGCCAAACCCCTCACCGATTTGACTAAAAAGGGGGCTGATGTGGTTAATTGGAAGCCAGAGGCGATCCATGCCTTCTCAAAATTAAAAGACTGTTTTTCCTCAGACCCGATTCTGGTTCAGCTTGACCTTATGCGTCCGTTTATTGTAGAAGTCGATGCATCTGAGGTCGGAGTGGGAGCTGTGCTATCCCAAGGTACTCTGTCTCTCACTCAGCTTCGTCCTTGTGCCTTCTTTTCCAGCAAGTTTTTTCCCACGGAGATATATCTTTGTACCGTGTTAGCCAGTAGAGATAAAAAAATTGTTTAAAAGAACTGAAGTTATCAGTGAGGACTTCAGTTCTTTTAAACAATTTTTTATCTCCCACGGAGAGAAATTAAGATATTGGTAATCGAGAGCTGTTGGCAATCAAATGGGCCTTCGAGGAATGGCGCCACTTCCTCGAAGGTGCCAAACATAAGGTCACAGTTCTCACAGACCATAAGAATCTCACTTATCTGGAATCTGCTAAGAGACTCAATCCTAGGCAAGCCAGGTGGGCATTGTTCTTCTCCAGATTTGATTTCGTGGTAACGTTTCGGCCCAATACCAAGAACACCAGAGCTAATGCACTTTCCCGTAGCTTCTGTCCCTCTCAGGCTGAAAACTCTGAACCAGTCCCTATTTTAGCTAAAGGCATTATTATGTCATCTGTTTGTTTAGATTTGATAGAAGAGGTCCAGAATACCCAAGACCAAGCTCCTGAAACCACACCTGACCATAAACTGTTTGTCGCCCCCTCACTTCGCCTATGGCTACTCCAGGAATCCCACAATTCTGTGCTGGCAGGTCACCCTGGTATCGGCAATACCCTCCGACTAGTAACCAGGTATTTTTGGTGGCCAACCATAGCGAAGGATTGTAAGGAATATGTACTAACTTGTGAAACTTGTACTTGAGCCAAGGCATCCCGTACCCGCACTGCCGGATTTTTCCAGTCCCTACCTACTCCAGCAAGCCCTTGGACCCACCTCTCCATGGACTTCATCACTGACCTTCCACCCAGAAGGGAAGACTTGAATCTGCGTAGTAGTGGATAGATTCAGCAAACCGTGTCATTTTGTTCCTCTGTCCGGATTACCTAATTCTGAAACTCTTAGCAGGTTGTTCATAAGGCATATTGTGCGGTTCCACGGGGTTCCGGAAAATATTGTTTCTGACCGAGGAACACAATTCGTCTCGAAATTCTGGAGGGCGTTCTGTAAAAAGATCAATATAGAGTTATCTTTTTCATCTGCCTACCACCCAGAGACCAATGGTCAGACTGAACGTTCCAATCAAACCCTTGAACAATATCTCCGGTATTATGTGTCTGACCGTCAGTCTGACTGGGTGGAATATCTGCTGCTAGCTGAGTTCGCCATCAATAATCAGTATCAGGAATCCATCCAAACTACCCCCTTTTTCTGCAATTTAGGGTTGCATCCACATTTTGGTTCTTTTTCTTCCACTGCGGTGGATACTCCTCAGGCTGAAAAACTGTGGACAAGCTGAAGGCTATCTGGTCTGAGGTGAAAGAGAACTTGAAGGCACAGGTTGGTCAAGCCTCCTCCGATAATAAGAGACGTTCCATGGGCCCAAACCTTGGCGTTGGGGACAAGCTATGGTTATCCACACGGAACATTAAACTCAAGGTCCCTTCTGCAAAGCTGGGTCCCAGATGTATTGGACCTTACGAGATAATTGAGGTGATTAATCCCACAGCTTTCCGCCTGCAACTCCCCCCATCCTTTAAGATATCAAATGTGTTCCACAAGTCCCTCCTCAAGTTATATCAAGTCCCCATTCACCCAGTCAGGGCCCCCCCTCCTCCTGTTTTGGTTGAAGGTAACTTTGAGTATGAGGTACAAAGAATACTTGATTCCCGTGTTGTACGGTACAGTATTTGGTGCATTGGAGGGGTTACGGCCCTGAGTAGAGGTCATGGGTCCCTGCGAGCGATATTCATGCTAAGGGTCTGGTCCGGCGGTTTCACCTCCAATTTCCTGGCAAGCCAGGTTTTGAGGGTCTGGAGGCCCCTTGTGGAGGAGAGGTACTGTTACGTCACCACCGGAGTCTGCTCCATCGACTTCTACTCCGATCGCCAGGCGACACCGTGTTTCTGCCGTGGATAGTGCTAGTGATGGAAGGGGAGTCGATGCCAGCGTCGCCGGTGGGCGCAGGCTCCGCTCATCCACTGGTCTGGGTTTCCTGTGGATCTGCAGAAAAGGTATACATCTCCAACCCCTCTAGCGATAACCAGCTGCGATGATTACAATCACACAGGCATTATGTGCAACACTTGGATACAAAATGTAAGCGCAAATTATTCTTTACGCGGCAATCCTATTTTGAGTTGGGAAATCAATCCAGTAAACTCCTGGTTTTTATGGTCCGACAATATAACTCCTCTAATACCATTCTTCAAATTCATAGGCTGGACGGGAGTATAGTCACCTCCCCTGCAGATATTCTCCAGTGCTTTCATGACTTCTATGGTTCTTTGTACAAATCTAGGAGCAGGGTGTATCTGTATGACTGCATGGCGTATCTGGCCAAGTGGGACTACCCGAGGTTGACCGCTGCTCAACAATCCTTTTTTGGAATCCGACATTACTCTGGATGAACTAAATTCTGCGATTGCTGATTTGGCTGTGGGTAAGGCTCCAGGGTCAGATGGCTTTCCTGTGGAATTATACTGGAGATACCAGGAATTTCTGTTACCACCCCTGCTAGAGGTTTTCATGTAGACCACCCAGGGAGCGTCCCTTCCAGACTCCTTTTATGATGCCAACATTATAGTACTTCTAAAAGAGTGGAAAGGTTCTTATGTGGTTCTTATTGTCCCATCTCCTTAGTTAATGTGGACTACAAAATTTTCACCAAGATTCTGGCATCTAGACTAAACTCTGTAATTTTAGATATTAACCCAGAATAAACTGGCTTTATGCCAGGGAAGAATACTTCCATTAATATTAGATGTGTTCAGTCTGTTGTCCAATACAGTACCACTGTGACAAAAAACGAATGGGCCGGGGGGCGGAGCTGGACATGGCTGAGTGAGGATGCTGCCTCCATGTGCTCCTCTCTATAAACGCCAAAAACACTGGCTCAAGTTGAAATATGGGCAAATCTACATGCAAAAAGGCTTCTGCCCGCACCCCAAAGAAACCCCCCACATCACAGAGCAAAATTGGGGCTTTTCTCACCCATCCCCAGGGCTCTGGCATCTCGCTCCATCCAGAGCTGGAGCTGCGGCCTGTGGATCCCGTAGTCGGCGCCGGGCCTATCGTGGATTCCTAGGGGTCAGCGGTGAAGCTGCGGAGTTCCGGGGTGAACACGGTGACCCCCTATGGAGGTGAAGAACCTGGACCAGCGAAGGTGCCGAAGACCGGCCGGCAACTCAGCCCAGAGACGTCATTACAAGATGGCGCCCACTTACCTCCGGACCGGGCCCTGCAGCAGCGGCGGGTGGATCCCTCGGTGGCGACGCCGTTGGTGGTCTCATCTGCTGCAGCCCCGCGGGAAGCGGAGACCTCCCAGACTCAGCGATGGACCGTTCCCTCAGCAGCCTAACCTGCGGGGACCCCCCAGAACCATCTTCCCCCGCCCCATCGGCAAGGTGGTCCCACGGGTTCTTCCTGGGGGGATAGCCCGACGGACAGGAGTCTGGCAGAAGCTACCCGATTACAGTGGAATAAGGGGCCTGGGGCACTGGGTTCCTCACCTCACTGGATCACCACTGTGGCAAATATTGGAGGGAATGCAAATAATCCCAGGGGCCCACAAATATTATACGACCCAGCTTTACAGGACTCTACACGTTCTTTGTCTACAACATCTTTTTTTGCTAATGTGATAAATGAGGACCGCCCAGCATCCCCTGGCAGACCTGCGATCCCTTTTACAATCCATTCCTACCAAAAATGATATAGCCACCCTGGCCAACCAGGTGGTGGCAGAATGTAAGCAAGAATTTGCTCAGCTGTGGTCAGACCTTTCCTCACTAACCCACAGGGTGGATGTACTAGCCGATCAGCAATCAACATCTCAAGTCAACGTCCACTCTATCCAGGACACAATACTAAATCAGTTCAAGCAATTATTTGCCCTGCAGCAGCATGTAGACGACCTGGAGAATAGAAATAGAAGGAACAATCTTCGTATCAGGGGCTTACCTGAGTCAATCGCCACTCCTGATATATCCTCAGTCCTTACTTCAATTTTCAATAATCTGTTGAAGAGGCCACCTGGGGCAGCCCTGGAACTCGACAGAGCCCATAGGGCGCTACGTCCCCTGGACCCAGGGGATCCACGCCCAAGAGATATCATATGTAGGGTACACTTTTTTGCAGCAAAAGAAGCCATCCTTCAAGCAGCCCAGAAGAGACAGACCTTAACATATAATGGTTCTCCTATCCGAATTATGCGGGATCTCTCAAGGCATACCCTGGCCCAGCGGGCCACTCTCAAACCCCTGCTGGACGTCCTTAAGGAGAGAGGTCTCCCGTTCCGCTGGGGCTTCCCCTTTTCCTTATCAGTGCAAAAAGACTCGAGGTGGTGGGCATTGAGATCCACAGAGGACCTCCCATCCTTCACCTCAAACCTGGGTCTACCCTCAATTACCATACCCCAATGGCCCACCACCTTGCTTCAGCCATGGACACTGGGGAGACGTCCTGCCCCTTTTCATGCACCTCCCTCTCTTGATTCGTCAAGGGGTCTGCCCCCGAGGGGGTTGCGCCGTCATAGACCGGGACGACCATGTTAACTGACTCAAACAGTTGCAGAACTCAATTGAATCCATTTAGTGTATTATACACCTAGTTAATTAAGTCGAGAGACTCTCACATGTTATCTAAATGACTACCTAAGGCCCTTTATGCTCAAATCTTCTTGTTATTTGTGCCAGTGTTCATGGTTATAGCTAATGTTTGCAGTTTATCATGGAGCCACAATAGGCTATGTTTGACTTTTTTCTGCCCCCTAATAGGTCGGGATCCTCTGTCCTGCCCGAGTAGAGCGGACATGCTCCCCAAGATCATTTGTTCTCAATTAGTGTTTTGTGCAGGGGTTATACCCCTGCTGTTTTTTCTGCTCCCATTGCTGTTGTCTCTTTGGAAAGTTCGTCTTCAACTAGTGTTTTGTGCAGTGGCTCTACCCTTGCGTTTTTTTCTGCCCCTTGTTCTATCCCTTTCCTGCCTTCTACAGATCACACCTTCCCCCTTCTCCCCTGTTGGTGGCCGGAACGGACCAGCCTGTCCTTACACTTCATACATCTTTTAATTCCTCATTTCCTTACAGATGGCCAACTTGACGATTGCCTCCTTCAATGCAAAGGGTCTTAATGTACCGTAGAAAAGAGCACAGATTCTTTACCATTTCCACAAGCATAAGGTGAAAATAGTATGTTTCCAGGAAACACATTTCAAAAAGGGACATACCCCGATCCTAAAGAACAAATACTATCAGACCTGGTTTTTCTCAGATAACCCGGAGTCACGTTCAAAGGGAGTAGCGATTGCCATTCATAAATTTTTCCCCCATCAAATTGTAAATTGCACATCGGACAGTATGGGACGATATATCATTCTCTCACTGATAGCCGGGGACCAAACCTTCACAATAATAAATGCATATGCTCCAAACCAGAGACAAGATGACTTTATGGCTGGCCTTGTTGACACTGCGACCCCCATAATCCGAGCTACAGCAATTTTCTGTAGTGACCTTAATGTTACTCTTGATCCTTCATTAGATAACTCTAAAGGGAAATCTAGCATTTCATATGCCACAATCAAACGTATAAAAAAAACCCTGCTGAGTATCCAACTGTTTGACACGTGGAGAATAACACATCCATCTGATAGAGACTATAGCTTTTATTCCCACACACAAGATTCATACAGTCATATAGATTATATCTTTTTATAGCATAACACCCTCCCCTGGGTCAGACATGTTGGAATGGGTAGCATACTGTGGTCGGACCACGCACCGGTGTACTGCGAGGTTGTGGTCCCCTCCCTACCGGCCCCCGGGGGATCGTGGCGGCTCAATGAATCCCTGCTTCTGGATGGGCTCTGTACTTCTGAGGTACAGACTGCTATCACTCAATTCTCAGAGGATCACTCGGCAGACAACACAGCTCCCACATACAAATGGGAAGCACTGAAGTGCGTCTTGAGGGGCATTTTCATTAAACACTGGGCCCTCATTAAAAAAGAAAAGGCCCAGAACCTGGTAAATGCCCCCCGTAAGGTCTCGGACCTGGAGCTCGTCCACAAGCGGGCTTTATCAGCTGCCACTTTACAGACCCACTTGCAGGCCAGACTGGAGGTCAAGAAACTGCTAGATTCGACATATCAGCGTCTATTACAGGTGGGGAGGGGAAAATTCTTCGAGTTTGGGGACAAGCCGGGCAGATTGCTTGCCAATGCATTAAAAGACGGGAGAGCCCACACTCTAATTCCCTGCGTAAAGAACTCTCGTGATGAACTGCTATACGCTACTCCTGATATCTCTAATGCCCTCCACACTTATTATTACAAATTATATAATCTGAGCCCTGGGCCTCTTGAAGTAAACTGTGAGCCTCCTTCAATGCCCTCTCCCTTTTAAACCTCTCAACAGGACCACAATTGTAGACCTTGAGAGCCCTTTTCTACTGGAGGACATTCTGACAGTAATCCGTGACACACCCAGTAACAAGAGCCTCGGCCCAGACGGGTCCCTGACAAATTTTATAAAGCATTTGCAGCACAGCTTGCGCCCCTGATGCTCCGCTCTTTCAATACCATTTCAGACGAGACCCCATTCCCCCCCCACGCCACGACGGCCCATGTGGCCTTACTCCGAAAACCTGGAAAGGATCCCACCGTGTGTAGCAGTTTCAGACCAATATCACTGCTTAATGTGGATTTAAAAATATACGCTAAGCTTCTCGCAAACAGACTCAATCCCCTTATGCCAGATTTGGTGCACTTGGATCAGGTGGGATTCGTCCCCGGTAGGGAAGCAAGGGATAACACCCTCAAAACTCTAGACCTGATTCAGCATGCCCACACCCAAAAAATTCCCATGATGATGTTATCATTAGACGCCGAAAAGGCATTCGATAGAATTTCTTGGCACTCACTCTCACAGACCCTGACCCACATCGGCTTTGGCCCAACCTTCTCATTCAAAATCCTGGCCTTATATCGCTCCCCGAACGCATATCTTAAAATTAATGGTACTTTGTCGAGGCCCTTTAACATCTATAATGGGACTCGACAGGGGTGCCCTCTATCCCGATTACTTTACATTTTAGTCATGGAACATCTGTTGTCGGCAATCCAACTTAACCCTGATATACAAGGGATCAAAATTGCAAACCAAGAATACAAATGCGCCGCCTTTACAGACGACCTCCTTATATACCTGCAAAACCCACTCACCTCTCTCCCATCCCTAATGCAGGAACTAAACTGCTTCAGCAAGTGGTCCAATTTTAAAATCAATTTTGATAAATCAGAAGCTCTGAACATATCACTTCCCCAAGACGTGGTTAACGCCGTAAAACCAAATTTCCCCTTTAAATGGCCACCTAATGGTAGTATTTGATGCCTAGGTATTGGTTATCCCATCTGACGTAAACAGACTTTTCCAACTAAATTTTCAAAGTTTTCTGTCTAGGCTGTGAGAGAGACTTGGCTTCCTGGCATCGAGGTACCCTCTCGTGGTTTGGCAGGATTAGCGCCCTTAGGATGACAGCCTTACCCAGACTGCTCTATTTACTTCAGACGGTTCCGGTATATGTCCCGGCGTCTTATTGGGTGAAGTTACAGCGTTTATTTAATCAATTTGGGTGGTCCAAGGGACGACCCCGACTTGGGAGTAGTGTTCTGACTAGGACCAAGGGGGTGGGAGGAGCGGGGCTTCCCTGCTGCTAGCGATACTACCTGGCGGCTGCCCACGCCAGGGTCTTAGATCTCTTGCATAATTATGGATCGAAGCTCTGGGTACGGCTGGCGCATGACTTGTGCCCCTTATCAGTCCCAACCCTGCCGTGGAGTTGGCCACTGCTCACTAAACATAAAATAGTAATGTCTTACAGTACCAAACAAACACTGAAATCGGTACACTCATTGCCATTGAGCAAACGCCTGCTCCAGCCCCGGGGTCCTCTTATGCCTCTAACGGACAACCCTGACTTTTTGCCAGGGGCATCGTCCAATAAATTTCTTGGAAGTTCAAAACAGAGCCCCCTGAGACTGGGACAGGTGGCTCCAGATGGAGTCCTTCTCCCATTTTCGGATAATGCAGGAAATGGAGACCTCAGGATGCGGTTCTATTTTGAATATGCCCAACTTAAACACTTCATAATCTCGCAGGGGCAGGCCGTGGAGCGCCTCCCGCCTCTAACCCCCTTCGAACTTATCTGTACCGGGGCACCTGACTCCCGACATGCAATATCAAGGATTTATAAGATACTGACAGAGGCAGCGGAGGCACCACTTCCCCGCTTCTGCGCAGCGTGGGAAGCAAAGCTAAACCAGACGTTCCCCAGGGATCAGTGGGAACAATGTTTCTGCCTGACCCATAGGTCCGTGGTCGCCACGAGAATGCAGGAAACCTGCTACAAAATCCTTTCAAGGTGGTACAGGGTCCCATCATCCCTTCATATGTGGTGTCCCGAAGTTCCAGACGCATGTTGGCGCTGCGGAGCTCAGGGCGGTACCATGGCCCATATCTGGTGGTCCTGCTAGAACCTGACGGCCTACTGGAGCAAAGTATTGGTGGCTATCCAAGAGGTTACGGGGATCATAGTCCCTAGTCGCCCCGAGGCAGCCCTGCTGTTTATGTTTAAAATATCAGAAAAAACGTACAAAAAAATCCCTCACGGGACATCTCCGCCAGGCCGCCAAGACAGTGATCCCACGACGTTGGAAAGACTCCACTCCTCCGACCATAGAGGAATGGGCGACAGAAGTAAATACAGTACACCGTATGGAGATGGTAATGGCCCAGTCGCGAGGTCAGATAGTGGAAACTTCCTCTAAATGGCTCACGTGGGAGGTCTTCCTCTCTGGCCTTAAGTTCCTAGCTTTAATTAACTCCCAGTGATCAGACTCCTTGGCATGCATCACCCCCAGAAACCATTTACTTTCCCTGTTCAGGTTCAACAGTTTAGGCTTCCGTCCCGGTCATCGCACACCCCTCCATGTCTCCTTCTTCACTGATCCACATCCCCATCCCTTCTCTCTTCTCTGATCTTCACCTCTCCCCGTTCACTTCTCTTTACGCCTGCCTTTTTCTCATTTGTGGGAAGACTCGTTGTCCAAATTTTCCTTACTTACAGCTGTAAAGTCGTTGAGCCTGATGCTTTGATCCGTTGTAAAGGCTCTTTATTTTTCAATGTTTCAACATGTTAATATTCGAGAGTATTGGACAATGAAACTATCTGTATGTTTCTCTTTTGAAACCAATAAAACTTCAAACTGGAAAAAAAAAAACGAATGGGCCTTGACTTCGCTGGACGCAGCCAAGGCGTTCTATTCTCTGTAGTAGAACTTCCTGATGGCCTGCCTCTAGAACTTCGGATTTGGTCCCCGATTCTGTGTTTTGATTCTAATGCAATATCGGGCTCCCAAGGTCAGAATGGTGATTAATGGAATCTCATCTGAACCTTTCTTATTAGAAAGTGGGACCCACCAGTTATGTCCCTTGTCCCCGGCTCTATTTGCGATAGCTGTTGAAGCGTTAGCAATTAAGATACGTTCGGATAGACTGGTGAAAGGTATCCAGACTGCTGACAGGATAGACACAATTGGTCTGTACGCAGATGATATGATTATATTTATGGATCATGTGAAGCGGTCACTGCCTCCAGGTTGTCAATGTTATAGATGACTTTACTGTATACTCTGGACTAGGCATAAATTGGGATAAATCCAATTTGATGTCCCTCTCCCATGGTGCTACGCCCCATTTAGAGGCTCTAGTCCCTTTGCGTTTTATCTCTAGTTTTAAATATTTGGTAATCCATCATACAAAAGGATAGTAGACAAGACCTCCCGTCAAATATATACCCTCTTTTAGAACTGTCTAGACAAAAATTTCTACTATGGAGCAAGCTCCCCTTATCAGTCGCGGGACGTATCAATTTAATAAAGATGGTTTTGCTCCTCAAATGTAGCTATTTTCTCCAACATAGTACGGTAATAGTCCCTAAATCTTTCTTTTTGTCCTTAAATACGTTCATAACCGGGTTAGAGTGGGGCAATACATTACCCGAATTAAAACTGACTACCCTGCATAGGTCCAAACAAATGGGGGGGAACGACGTTACCAGACTTTCTACTATTATTTAGCTGGTCAGTTAAAGGCAATATCTTCATGGATGCCAGGCTCTTGCTTACCTAACACCGAGAGCCACCTAGCTCTTGCAGTGGGGACAGGCTCTCTACTTGAAATAGAAAAATAGTTCTGGCACACTCAAAGGGTATATGAAAAAAGAGACTCTTGGAATGCTTGAAAGGTTTTATTTGTGCATAAGTAAAAAAATGTTGATAATTCATCCAACGTTTCGACCATTACATTGAAGGTCTTTATCAAGGACAAAGTTTATCTAGTATAACAAAAACACGTGTACAATTAGAGCATAGTAAAAACATATAGTAATGTAGTATCTTATACAGAAAAGTAGCCTGTAATTACAGACCCACTGAACATATCAAATAGCACATAATAAAACAAGGGTACATAGGTGCTCATCGAATCTATGCATATTCAATATAAAGAAAGCCTATCATAAGAAAAACTCATACAAGTAAAAATATAATTCTGTAAATGGGATAAAAAGAGGCAGCAGTGACACCCACCTATATGAACAAATGTGCGGTGTATGTTCTATAGTATGTGGACATCACCATAGGGTCAGGATGCACAAAAATGCAATCCTATACAGGAGATAGAGTCAAATGAGTATTACATACAAAACATACAGATATGCAAATGATATGAGAAAGACATTCTTTTCTTACTTTCGCAAAAAATGAACAAAATGAAATTTTCATATATTTAAATGACTTTCTCTCTAAATACCTTATGCACTGAAGAGGGTAGGTAGGTAAATGGTAGAGACCATTTTCAGTAAAATGAAAGCGTCGTGGAATGTAGACAATTCTAGATGCAAATAGGTATAAACGTGCATATTAGAGTAATACACAGGGTATTGGGGACTACATGTATTTTGACAAGTAGGAATTAAAGAATCAACATAAAGGAAACAGTCTACCTGGAAAAATGAGTAGTTGTCAAAGGTAGGTACCCTAGGGATTAGGGAGGAGTATCGTGTTTCCTTCACTGATGGTTACTCAGTTGCCTCAAAGGAAAAGGGAATGTTCTGAGCAAAAGAGGCATACATACTTGCATCAAAGTAATATTTTTAAAAAAACCATAGAGAGAAGGAGAAGATATACAAAATGATACATGTGTACCAAATATCACATAATGCGAAGGCAAACTACCTGGAATGCAGAAACAGTATTCTGATACTTCACCGAGAAAATTCCCAGTGACGACAGGGTGACATGAGTACTATGAACAAAATAAACGAAAACCAAAATAAACTATGAACATGTCACCCTGTGGTCACTGGGAATTTTCTACTGTATCATTTTGTATATCTTCTCCTTCTCTCTATGGTTTTTTTAAAAATATTACTTTGATGCAAGTATGTATGCCTCTTTTGCTCAGAACATTCCCTTTTCCTCTGAGGCAACTGAATAACCATCAGTGAAGGAAACACGATACTCCTCCCTAATCCCTAGGGTACCTACCTTTGACAACTACTCATTTTTCCAGGTAGACTGTTTCCTTTATGTTGATTCTTTAATTCCTACTTGTCAAAATACATGTAGTCCCCGATACCCTGTGTATTACTCTAATATGCACGTTTATAACTATTTGCATCTAGAATTGTCTACATTCCACGACGCTTTCATTTTATTGAAAATGGTCTCTACCATTTACCTACCTACCCTCTTCAGTGCATAAGGTATTTAGAGAGAAAGTCATTTAAATATATGAAAATTTCATTTTGTTCATTTTTTGCGAAAGTAAGAAAAGAATGTCTTTCTCATATCATTTGCATGTTTTTGTATGTTTTGTATGTAATACTCATTTGACTCTATCTCCTGTATAGGATTGCATTTTTGTCCATCCTGACCCTATGGTGATGTCCACATACTATAGAACATACACCGCACATTTGTTCATATAGGTGGGTGTCACTGCTGCCTCTTTTTATCCCATTTACAGAATTATATTTTTACTTGTATGAGTTTTTCTTATGATAGGCTTTCTTTATATTGAATATGCATAGATTCGATGAGCACATATGTACCCTTGTTTTATTATGTGCTATCCGATATGTTCAGAGGGTCTGTAATTACAGGCTACTTTTCTGTATAAGATACTACATTACTATATGTTTTTACTATGCACTAATTGTACACGTGTTTTTGTTATACTAGATAAACTTTGTCCTTGATAAAGACCTTCAATGTAATGGTCGAAACGTTGGATGAATTATCAACATTTTTTGACTTCTGCACAAATAAAACCTTTCAAGCATTCCAAGAGTCTCTTTTTTCATATACCCTTTGAGTGTGCCAGAACTATTTTTCTATTTGGACTACTATTATTTTTCTGAGCACCTACTATATTTATGCAGTGAGCCAGGAATAATCGCTTGACAGGCTCTCTACTTGGTCTCCTCAAATTTACCAAATAAAAGGAACTATAGCACATGGCAAGATTTAAAAGTAGTAAATTTCATTAGACCAAGTTAAAAGGGGATTGTTACAGGGCTGCATGGTATTATAACTAATAATGAGTAACAGGCAGTCAGGGCCCACCGTGCAACTGCCGCTAGTGACAGCAGAAAAGGGTGTCTGTACCACAGAAGTAGTACTTGTACCGTGTTATTCCAAAAATAAGACCTCCCCCAAAATTAAGCCCTAGCAGGGATTTTCAGCATTTTCGGAGAAAGGCTTAAATATAAGCCCTAGTCCCGGATCAATAATGAAGTGTCCGTGCAGCTAAAAAAAGATACAGATACTGCAGGACACTTCATTATACACAGCGGCACCCGGCAATTACACTCACCAGACACCGAGCAGAGGACCTGCAGTGATCACACACCCACACACATCAGCTCTCACACACACACACACACACACACACACAATCAGATCTCACACACACACCAGATCGCACACACAAACATCGGATCGCGCACACACAGTCAGATCGCACAGACAAACATCGGCTCACACGCAAACAACAAATCACACACACACACACAAACATCGGATCGCACACACATCGGATCGCATACACACTCACCTCATCCAGTGACACCGATCTCTTCTCGCCGGGAGAATCCTAAGAGGCAGTGCGGTGCAGCGCGACGAACAGGACCTGCGGTCGGACACGTGACTTGCTCTCATTCTCTGCTGCCGTAAGTGCTGGATGTGATGTGATGTGTGTGTGTGTGTCTGCAATCGGCTGTGTGTGTGTGTGTCTGCGATCGGCTGTGTTTTTCTGCGATCGGCTGTGTGTGTCTGCGTTCGGATGTGTGTATCTGTGATCGGCTGTGTGTGCCTGCGATCGGCTGTGTGTATCTGTGATGGCTGTGCGTGCCTGCGATCGGATGTGTGTATCTGTGATCGGCTGTGTGTGCCTGCGATCGGATGTGTGTATCTGTGATGGCTGTGTGTGATCTGCTGTGTATATCTGCGATCTTCTGTGTGTATCTGTGATCAGCTGTGTGTGCCTGCGATCTGCTGTGTGTGATCTGCTGTGTATATCTGTGATCTGCTGTGTGTGTATCTGTGATCGGCTGTGTGTGTCTGCGATCAGATGTGTGTATCTGTGATGGCTGTGCGTGCCTGAGATCTGCTGTGTGTGATCTGCTGTGTATATCTGCGATCGGCTGTATGTACATCTGTGATCGGCTGTGTGTATCTGTGATCGGCTGTGTGTATCTGTGATCGGCTGTCTGTGCCTGTGACCCGCTGTGTGTGATCTGCTGTGTATATCTGCGATCTGCTGTGTGTGTATCTGTGATCGGCTGTGTGTGTCTGTGATCGGCTCTGTGTACCTGTGATCGACTGTGTGTATCTGTGATCGGCTGTGTGTGCCTGCGATCTGCTGTGTGTGATCTGCTGTGTATATCTGTGATCTGCTGTGTGTGTCTGGGATCTTCTGTGTGTGTTAGCGTGTCAGCTAGCAGCAGGGTAGGACGGCGTGCAGCACCGACCGAAGATCACAGGAGGACCTGGGAACCATGCAGACGTCCTGGTCTGGTGAGTATGAGTCTCCTGGGAAGTGGGGGTCTGCTTTTTTGGGGGGTAAACTTACCCCCAACCGTGTTTCTCCAAGAATAAGACCTCCTCCAAAAATAAGCCCTAGTGCTTTTTTGGGGGGCAAAAAAAATATAAGACAGTGTCTTATTTTTGGAAAAACACGGTACTTGTTCCTGTTACTTCACCACAACACAAGGACTAGTACGACACACCCTGTTTAACTCACAGCGAGTACCGTATTAGCATAAACTAATATGTGGTGGCAAATAAATTAAGTTAGGGAGACTGCCTGATACGAATAGGAAATACCTCTGTTACTTCACAGAAGTAAGCTAGTAAATTAACAAAGCATACACTATGCTCCTAGAAAAGGAGAGAATGCACAGGTCTCCTGTTAATGGTCACAGGCAAACCTAAGAACTAACCTCTATTATGCTCATAGAGGAAGTGTAATATGACAGCTGATAACAGAGAGCAATAGCTTTCTCTGAAATGGCTCAAGTGCAAGTCCCTGTCCAAGCCCCGTGTGCTAACCGCACTATAAGGAGCCAGGGAACTCTATGCTATCCGCAGAGAGTAAACAAGAGCGAAGGGGGAGAAGTTCCTATTTAGCCTGACTCCCCTAAAGCATGGGAAGCGGGTACAACGATGCCTGAATCGGTACTAAGTCCCTGCCTAACCCGATACCACTATAGAGATTGGTAGCGGGGATAGTATGCAGACTCGCATGAAGCGTCTACTCCCACACAAGCGCATGTAATGACTGAGCGCCGAGAGGCAGGCTCCAGGGCCCTTTATAAACTTGGCTCCGCCCACAAGATGAAGGATAATTAACAGAAACGACCCTGGGCCAATAGTAACGAGCAACGACATAAGTGACGTCACCCTCGGCCAATCATGTAATGCCACGTCGCAGACATGCTCAGAACAGAGTACACACCTAGCCTCAGAAATGACTACGTCCGTGAGCATGCTCAGTAGCTCAAAATTGGGACTGAGACTCAGGAAGCTAAGAAGTTCCCAAACGACTGGAACGACGCAAACGAGAAGCAGAAGGGGAAGAAAGGGAACGTGGAGCAACAGACCCAGGGGCCGTAACAGGGATGCCCCCTGACAAATGTCCTAAGCTGCAACACGTAAAGGGAACAGCGCCAACACCAGCAGGAGGAGATGCCACTTGGTAATATATTATAACTTTTCTATTGATACCTCTTGTTATTTTGGATTACTTAGTTAACGGTACATCTATCCCTGCCTATGCTTTACCACTTGGGCTATTGTATGTAATTTTGATTAGTTCTGTATATAACCCTTTGAAAGTCTTGGAGTGGCATTATATATGTATATACACATCATATATATATAATCTGTTTTGTATGGTTGCTTTGTCCTCATCTATCCTTCTGCTGTTTTGGTAGTGCTTTTCATTTCACATTGATTGCACCTTGCTTTTAAAGGGACTGTATCGTGTTTTTTTTATTTTTGTATTAAAAATAGTGATTCTGAAATCAAGTATTTTTAATACAAAATGAAAATTGTAGCTTATTTACTTTTTCTGTTATTCTAATTTTACTGTTATTCTAATTTTACTGTATGTACTGGGGGCCATGTTGGATTTGCTGTGTGTGTAACGACAGTTACACACTCCTTCATGGCAGCCCCTGTGCATAGAGAATAGTGGTCGTTATCCGACCCTATGTGTAATGTTACAGTGGGCGTATGCTGTGACCTGGACGCGCCCCCTGGGCTGTCCAGATCACAGCAGAGGGAGGATCTCAGCGCCATTTTTGTGGAGATTCAAGCCATGCTTTTTTCTCCACTTTACACCTGTCAACCGCCGGGATGTGAGTCCTGGCCGCCTCCCCTCCCCCTGTTACCGATGACACCTCCTCCCTCCCTCCCTCTGTTCTCACCAGCCCCCGCCCCCTGCCGTTACTGTCTGTAATGAAAGCCCCTCCCTCCGCTGTCCCCAGCCCTGTTCTGGCGGCTGGCGGTGTGTGTGTGTCCTCCCTCTGCTCTCACCAGCCCCCTGCTGTTACCGTCTGTAATGAAAGCCCCTCCCTCCGCTGTCCCCAGCCCTGTTCTGGCGGCTGGCGGTGTGTGTGTGTCCTCCCTCTGCTCTAACCAGCCCCCTGCTGTTACCGTCTGTAATGAAAGCCCCTCCCTCCGCTTTCCCCATCCCCGTCCATGTTTGTGTGTGTGTGTGTGTGTTACAGTGCCAACTACAGAGCCACCATACAGTGATAACTACTGAGCCACCATACAGTGCTAATCACTGAGCCATCGTACAGTGCTAACTACTGAGCCACCATACAGAGCCACCATACAGTGCCAACTACTGAGCCACCGTACAGTGCTAACTACTGAGCCACCATACAGTGCCATACAGCGTATACTGTATGTGTAACAGTCAGTATATATATGTGGGTGCGATGACCGCAGTCTGTATATATATGTGTAACAGTCACTGTATATATGTGTAAGGCTCTGTGCGCACTTGCCGTTTTTTGCCGTGGATTTCCTGCAGATTTGCTTCATGTTTCGCTGCAGAAAACGTTCATAACATCTCTGCAGTGATTCACCAGCAAAACCTATGGGAAAAAAATGCAGTGCGCACTATACGGATTTTGACAGCTGCAAGTTTTGCTGCGGGATTCCCGCAGCTAAAACAATTGCATGACAATTCTTTTACTCAGGTCCCTGCGGTTTCGAGGGCTGACAGACCAATCACCCGCAGACTGTGGGTCGGCAGAGGATTGATCCCCAGTATATGGCCGGATGCTGCTCCCCATATAAAGTTTATGGGAAACAGAATCTGCCCCAAAGGGGTAGGAACAAGCGCTTCATACTCACCGATGACCGGGCGGCTGTCACACTGCTCTCACGGCGGTGGCTTTCATCTTCCAAAGCCGGCTCATTATTCCATCTCGTATTCACTCCTTCCCTGCTCACCTGTGGCTGTGATTGGTTGCAGGCAGACACACCCCAATGCTGAGTGACAGCTGTCTCAGTGCAACCAAACCAATCACAGCCGCCGGTGGGCGGGTCCATAGCGTACAGTAAACCAAACAAATTATCAAAAACAGCGTGCGGTCCGCCCCAATTTTTCTAACCAGCCAGGATAAAGCATCACAGCTGGGGGCTGGTATTCTCAGGCTGGGGAGGCCCACGTTATGGGGAGCCCCCCAGCCTAAAAATATCAGCCAGCAGCCACCCGTAATTGCCGCATCCATTAGATGCGACAGTGCCGGACTTTTCACGGGTCTTTCCGATGCCGTGATGCGGTGGTAATCGAGGTAATGAAGGAGTTAATGGCAGCAGCCCATAGCTGCCACTAAGTCATAGTTCACTGATGGCAGGCGTCTATATGACACCCCCTCATCACTAAACTGTAGCTGAAAGTAAGGTTAGGTTCACACCCTGCTTTTTTTTTATGCTGTTTTTGTGCGTTTTTTGTAGCAAAAAATGCACAAAAAAAGCACCTGTTGCAAAAAACCGTGACAACAGCGCATGATTTTTTTACCGTGTTTTTTGCTGCGTTTTTGCTCACTGCGTTTTTATGCGTTTTTATCATTGAACAATGCCATTAAAGATTGTATAAAAAATAAAAAAATATAAACGGTCTGATGACATTTCCTTCTTCAATATGTTCTTCATTCTCCACTAGTGTATGCAGGAGAGCAGACAGCTGCAGAACTAAAAGGCTCAGCATGCTCCATACAGGACGTTATGCTGGAGGGACAGGCAGGGAGAGCCGAACTACAAGGCTCAGCATACTCCATCTAATAGTGTATGCAGGAGAGCAGACAGCAGCTGCAGAACTACAAGGCTCAGCATCCTCCATCCAGGACTGTATGCAGGAGTTTTTTGCCCCCCCCAAAAAAATGACATGGGCTTCGCCATATTTTTGTATGCTAGCCAGGTACAGCAGGTAGGTACGGGCTGCCCCCAACCCCCAGCTTCCGATTTGTACCCGGTTGTGAACCAAAAATATAGCGAAGTCCTTTTTTTTAATTATTTCATGACTTTCATGAAATAATTAAAATAAAAAAAAGACGTGGGCTTCGCCCAATTTTTGAGTCCAGCCAGGTACAACTAGGCAGCTGGGGATTGGAATCCGCAGTGCAGAGGGCCCAAGCTTTCTGGGCACCCACGCTGCATTTTGCAGTCCGCAGCCACCTCAGAAAATGGCCCTTTCGTAGAAGAGTCATCTTCTGGCGCTGTATCCAACTTTTCCAGCTGTCCTGGTGATGGGTGGCTCATTGGGTAATAATGGGGTTAGGGCTAGCTTTATATTATCAGCTGGCCCTAAGCCCGAAATTCATGGTGTCACGCCAATATTAGACATAGCCACCATGAATTTCTAGTAAAGATAAAATAAAAAAAACACAACACACAGAAAAATATTTTTATTAGAAATAAAACACAACACAATTAGTGACTCCATCTTTATTGAAATAAAGAACCCCCCTCTGCACTAATCCTGGGCCAAGGGTCCCGCGCCGTCCAATATCATCTGATCGGTTTGCTGGAAGGCATACCGATCAGATGTTGTGTCAGGTTCACGGGCCAGAATCACATGACACATCAGTTTATTGTATAAACGGCTTTTATACAATCAGCTGATGCATCAGTGAAAAAAAAAAAAAAAAAAAAACGTTCACACTTACGTGCTGGCTCCTGTCCGATCGCTGCAGGAGCTGCCGGTGATCAGCTGATAGTCTCCTGACGGCATCAGCTGATAGCTGGGCGGTAAAAAGCCAGCATCACCGCGCGACTTGCGATCAGCTGATGCGTCAGGTGACTGCATCAGGTGATCCTCCGCCAGGTCCTGCATCCATCGGACGAGCCTTGGAGCCGGCACACAGTCGGAGCGGCGGTACCGAGAGAGGAGCTGGGAGCGGGCATGGCACCAGGAGTCTGCAGACAGGTGAGTATGTCTTTTTTTTTTTCTTTTCTACTGTTCACTTTTGATTTCGCAGCTGCTTCATCTCCCGCACGGGAGCAGACCTGCCGCCGCACGGGAGCGGGCCTGCCGCCGCACGGGAGCGGGCCTGCCGTCGCACGGGAGATTGAAGCAGCGGTGGCGGGACCGGGAGGATCCGATGACCGCAGTCTGTATATATATATGTATAATGTGTTTCCACTTTACTTCCGGGTGGAGCTGTACAATTCATATACAGTCACCCAGAAAATGGCGACACATTACTATGAAATACACCTCCTCCCCTTTTGGGTGCAGTGTAACACCCAAAAGGAGAGGAGAATAGGCATGTCATCTAGTGACTGCCCAAATTTACAGCTATCGTAATTCTACTAAGGATTACTATAGCTTTTTGATGTGTACACAGGAAGATGCTCCCCCTACTGGCAATTATAAGTATTTTTTATATAAAAGTTTTATTTTACAGATTTAAAAGTTGAATTACATTAAGAAAATAGTTGTTACACAATTATAATAATATTGTTAGCTGATTTGGCCTACAAAAAAAACCAAAAAACAAAATTAGACGATACAGTCCCTTTAACTTGGTGTAATAAAATTTACTACTTTTAAATCTTGCTATGTGCTATAGTTCCTTTTTTTGGTACTCCATTTATTTATTAGCACTTAGCTTAGGCAGATACATTTTCTGCATTCATGACTTACATGCTTGGGTTCACTGATACTAAAATACTTCTCTTTCCTGAACCTTTTTCTTTTGGCAATTTTTGGTCATTGGTCTCCTCGAAGTAGAGGAACTGGGACCGCACAAATTGCTGCCCCTTCATAGACTAGCGTGGCAGGTATGGAGACAGACAAAAAGGGTCGTTCACTTTTCCGATATTATAGCTGAAATGTCTCTATGGCAAAATGTATATTTTCCCTCTCTGATAGACCACCCATCTTCCACATTCTAGAGTTCACACGGTGTTTTTTTCTCTTTTGGTGAGATATATGAACAAAATATCTTATCCTTTGAACAGGTCCAGTCCAGTTTAATGTTGCTAGTTGTTACTTCATTAGATATTTGCAGCTCAGAACGGCGATCTAACATCACATAAGAATACACATGGGATCGCTCTATTGTCCGCCTTTCCTGTAAGGCTACTTTCACACATCAGTTTTCTGCATTCAGGCACAATCCTTTGTTTTCCTGATCCAACGGATCCGGCAAAAAATGTAAAAACCGTATCCACCGGATCCGTTTTTTAACGGATCCGTTATGCCGGATGCGTAAAAAAATGGATCCGGTGGATCCGTTTTGCATCAGTTTTTGCATCCGTTTTGTCCGTTTTTTTGCTGGATCCGTTTTTTCAAAACATTGGAGCATGCACAGTTTATAAAAACGGATCCGGCAGCCGCATCCGTTTTTTTCCGCATTGCGCCGGATCCGGCGTCCATAGACTTCCATTGTAAAACACGCCGGATCCGGTGCGATGTGGTTTTTTTTGCCGGACGAAAAAACGTTACAGGATACGTTGCCTCCGGCCGCCGCTTTAATTAATTTTGCCGCATCCTGAAAAAAACGGATGCAACACAAAGCCATCAGGCACAATCCGGTAAAAATGCAAATCTATGGGGATAAAACGGATGCGGTACCGGATCCGTTTTACCCGTTTTTTCCGGATTGTGCCTGATGGAAAAAACCTGATGTGTGAAAGTAGCCTAATAGGGATACTTCAGGCTCAGTGCCCGAAAGGGCTGATTTCCTCTTTGTATACATACCTGCTGTCTGTGGGCAATGAGTCCCAACCTTTTGGCAGTTAAAGAAAAGTGGGGGCTGCCGATTCCGAATCTGCAGGGAAAACACTGGGAGGAGGTTTTGGAATCACCTACTAAGGTCTCCCTGTCACTCAATAATAAAATGATCCAAATCTTTATAATACACCAGGCGTACCTTACTCAACTGAGATTATTTAAGATGCGACATTGGGAGGCATCAGAGTGCATGCAGTGACAAAGGGAAGGAGCGGACTTTTTACACATGATTTGGAGATGCCCGGTAATTGCTGCCTTTTATCATGTTTATCATGGGGTTGGCGTGCTCCTATCCTCTTTGGCCTCCTTTTTCATACCTCTTGATCCACTGCGCAGTTTGTTTGGAGTCTTGGATGAAGGAACTTGGTCTCACCACCACAACATTTTTCTGTGGGAATCCTTCTTTTATGGCCAAGAAGCTTATTGCCCTGGGGAGGATGGGCAGCAGCCCCCGACAGTACGTGCATGGATAGATTTAGTAAGTGGAATGCTCCCCTACGAGCGGACGGTGTATCAAAATAGGGGATGCCCTGAAAAATATAATTAAGTTTGTGAAATGTGGATTTCTTCTCCCTTAACATTACCAGGTTGGTGCCAAAAATGGAAACCTTCACGGCAATATGTATGTTATGTTTGTTCCTCTTGTTCTTGATATTTTGTTTAGGTGTCTTGACACCCCATGTATTTGGATTATGCACTTTATTAACATTGAACCCTGATACAACTCTGTAAACGTATATTATATTTGCCTTTATTCTGTACTGGTGTATTTCTGTTATTTAATAACCTGTTTTTTTTTAACCCCTTCACGACCATGGACGGATATATCCGTCATGGAGCGTGTCCCGTTAAGCCCCGCCCTCTGCCGCGGGCAGGCGGCGTTGATCAGCACACATATCAGCTGTTTTCAAGAGCTGACGTGTGCCTGCATGTTACGAGTGGAATCGCATTCCACCCGTAACATTAACCCCTTACATCTCGCTGCCAAAGTCTGGCAGCGAGATGTATATAGGCGCGGTGAAGATTTTCACTTACCGCCGGCCCCACCGAAGTCACGTGAGTGATCACGTGACTTTCGGTGGTTGCCATTGTAGCACAGGGTCATGTGATGACGCCTGCAGCTATGATGTTTCACTTTCGTTTTCACCCGGCCCGGAGGCCAGGGAATCAGGAAGTGACTGTATCTGCTGTTTACAGCTGTATAGCTGTGATCAGCAGATAGATAAGAGTGATTGGATTGCTGATCGCTATAGCCCCCTAGGGGGACTAGTAAAATAAAAAAAAAAAAAAGTAAATAAAAGTTTTAAAAAAATTAAAAAAAACCCAAAACCTAAAAGTTCAAATTACCCCCTTTCCCCCTATTGAAAATTAAAGGGTTAAAAAATAAATAAATATACTTACATTTGGTATCGCCGCGTTCAGAAATGCCCGATCTATCAAAATATAAAATCAATTAATCTGATTGGTAAACGGCATAGTGGCAAAAAATTCCAAATGCCAAAATTAAGTTTTTTGGTCGCCGCAAGTTTTACGCAAAATGCAATAACAGGCGATCAAAACGTAGCATCTGCGCAAAAATGGTACCATTAGAAACGTCAACTTGAGACGCAAAAAATAAGCAGTCAATGAGCCATAGATCTTGAAAAATGAAAACTCTACGGGTTTTGGAAAATGGCGCAAAACGTACGCCACTTTTATTGGACAAGCTTGTGAATTTTTTTTAACCCCTTAGATATAAGTAAACCTATACATGTTTGGTGTCTACAAACTCGCACCGACCTCAGGCATCACACCCGCACATCAGTTTTACCATATAGTGAACACCGTGAATAAAACATCCCAAAAACTATTGTGCCATCACACTTCTTTTGCAGTTTTTCCACACTTGGAATTTTTTGCTGTTTTCCAGTACACCATATGGTAAAACTTATGGTTTCATTTAAAAGTACAACTTGTCCCGCAAAAAAACAAGCCCTCATATGGCAAGATTGACGGAAAAATAAAAAAGGTTACGGCTCTCGAAAGAAGGGGAGCAAAAAACAAAAACGCAAAAACGGAAAGTGCCCTGGGGCTGAAGGGGTTAAATTTGTTTAGCAGCTGCTGGAGGAGCTCCCTTGTACTTGTGGTTGCTAGGGGCAGATGATGTCTGAATACACAGCCATCATATGCTAGGAATGGGGAGAGTTCAGCTGTCAATTCATCCGCTCACAACAAGCATTGTACATGTACATTAAGGGGTTAATTTGAATCTCTCACCCTTTTGTGGTGTTAATATGGGCATACAGGTTGTACTCTTTTATATAGAGATAAAATTAGCCATACCTGTATGCCTCCTAGATGATGGTTTCTTCAGTAAAAATCCTCTTTTATACCTTCTATCTTCTGGGCTATGGGGTGTGTGCTACCCGGAAGATAAGCCTGCCTCTTGTCTTCATTATACAGGATTCCTCCCCTCCTCTTCACAGTCCTTGTGATGTCAGATCACTTGTGCATTCTGTCTGCTGTCTATCCATTGCACTGTTCTGTTTTGCCCTTCAATATTGATGTGCAGAGGAGAGACAGCATGCAGAATGTGCATGTGTCTGATTTCCTGCTTATTTTCTGGGCAGCGTATACCCCATAACCTGGAAGATTGAAGATATAAAAATGATCTTTACAAGCCATCATCCAGGAGGCATACAGGTTTGGCTAATTTCAGCTGTGTAGCGCCTGGTCCCGCCAGATCCCGAGGGGGGCACTCTCCCTCACATCTGCCCAGCCCCAGCATGGCCCCCACGTGCACTTCCGGTCCCAGCCTCCGGCAGGGACGTGCTTCCTCTTACCAGTCCCATGGCTCTGCAGGCTCTGCTCACTCCCGGGTCAGGCATCCTGTTCCTGGAGCTGCTGCAGTCTCTTCCTGTCTCCCGTCCACACACAATTCTGCAGTGAGCAACTCTAGGCTGCACGCGAGGCCACGCCCCCTTTCTTAAAGTAGTAGTGCCTCATTATCTGGAAGTGACCTCAGAGGCCACCTGTTACCTAAAGACTATTTAGGTTCACCTCCCCTAGCTGCAAGCGCCCGAGCAACGCTCCTACTAGAGCTTTGCTAGTGTTCTGGCCCCTTTGTACTACTTTTATCCGTGTGTTACCTGCCCGTTACTAATACTCTATCTCACCGTAGTGCCTTCTGTACCTTCCGGCTGTGGACGTCACCGGCCATACCCGCAGTGGACGTCACCGGCCATACCCGCAGTGGACGTCACCGGCCATACCCGCAGTGGACGTCACCGGCCATACCCGCGGTGGACGTCACCGGCCATACCCGCAGTGGACGTCACCGGCCATACCCGCAGTGGACGTCACCGGCCATACCCGCAGTGGACGTCACCGGCCATACCCGCAGTGGACGTCACCGGCCATACCCGCAGTGGACGTCACCGGCCATACCCGCAGTGGACGTCACCGGCCATACCCGCAGTGGACGTCACCGGCCATACCCGCAGTGGTCGTCACCGGACATACCCGCAGTGGACGTCTCTGTGCCACCTGCTGTGATCATCTCCGGTGCCACACCCGTGTTCAGCCTGCTGCGGACGTCGTACCCGAGCTACGCCTGGCCGTACAGAGACTCCTACCACCAGTTCCTGGCTGCCGTGCTTTTAGGCCTTCTGGGGAGGCATCGCACAGTCCCTGTATAGGGGTTCGCTGCTCGTCGCCTTCTCAGTGGAGTCCGGGGCACGGTCCAGTGAGTCCACCTCCGGACGCTCGCCGCTCCTCTGTAAGCGTAACCGTTTGCTCGGGCCATGGACTCCGCTGGAATCAAGGCTAACCCCCTGACCGTCTTGCAACAGGAGCTCTCACGCCAACACGAGACTCAAGCAAGATTAGTGGCTCACATAAAGTCCGTGGAATACCGTCTGGCATCCATGCAAACCTCCGGATCCTCTGACGGTTCCCAACAGAAGGAGATATCCCGCCAGCATGAAGCCCAGAGACGCATGGCCGAATACATGGCGTCCGTGGATTCCCGCCTATACGCCCTGCAGAACTCCGCCTCCTCAACAACCACTGATTCTACGGGTTTGTCGACATGCATGTCTCCTTCCCGCCTGGCTTCCCCACCCATGTATGGAGGTGATCCCAGTTTGTGTCGTGGATTCTTAAACCAATGCTCCCTGCACTTTGAGCTGTCGCCTCTGCAGCGAGCAACTGATCGCTCGAAGATAGCATTTATCATGTCTCATCTGAGTGGTCGGGCTTTGGCTTGGGTGAATCCGCTCTGGGAGAGGAATGACCCGACCGTTCAAGTCCTGGCCGTCTTTTTGAATACCTTCCGTAAGGTGTTCGATGAGCCAGGTCGTCTCTCGTCTACAGCTTCTTCGCTCATGAGAATCCGCCAGGGAAATCTCACCGTGGGGCAGTATGCAATCGAGTTTCGCACACTGTCTTCGGAACTCAAGTGGTACAATGACACTTAAATAGCTGCCTTCTGGGAAGGATTATCCAGAAAAATCAAGGATAAACTGGCCGGCCGGAATGTTCCTACCACTCTGGAAGAGCTAGTCTCTCTGGCTACCCGTATCGATCTCCGCTTCCAAGAACGTGCCCGAGAAGTCGCCCGGGCGAGAAGAACCCCGCGTCTTGCACCCACCTTCCAACGGCCAATGTCGCTTCCTTCCACCAGGCCTCCTGCTCCGCCCGAGCCCATGGAGGTCAATCGTGTCACTGAGTCCAGACTGCGGCAGAGGAATCGGAGAACGGCAGGAGAGTGCTTCTACTGCGGAAGTGCCAAACATTCGGGACTGTCCAGTAAAGCCGGGAAACTACTAAGCCTAGGGTCCGTTGGAGAGGCCACCCTAGGTCACGATAAGCCCTCTCCTTTTCTCCATGTACCTGTATCCCTGTCCTGCGGTCCCATCCGGTTGTCAGAACATGCATTCTTGGATTCAGGCTCTGCCGGGAACTTTATCCAACAGTCTGTGGTGGATCTACATCGGATTCCTGTCCGACGTCTTGTTACCCCCATCAGTCTTGCTTCGGTAGATGGAAAACCGCTTCCCGATCCCATCCGGTACATCACGGAGAACTGTGAAATGCAAGTGGGGTTGCTGCATTATGAGACAATCGCCTTCCATGTGCTCCCTGGCATGGCACATGCTCTACTTCTGGGAATACCCTGGCTTCGGTCACACATGCCAGTACTGGACTGAGATTCTGGAGACATCCTGCAATGGGGTGCTTCTTGCCACAACAACTGCCTGAAACCAGTGCATCCTCCGCACCCACCAGTCGAGCCGGTCAGCCTTCCCGGGTTACCTCCCGCCTATTGGTCCTTTGCCGATGTCTTTGACAAGAAGGAAGCTGAGACATTTCCGCCACACAGACCCTACGATTGTCCCATCGACTTGCTCCCCGAGACAACCCCTCCTCGTGGGCGCATCTACCCACTGTCGCGAGAAGAGACCCAAGCCATGTCTGACTACATAAAGGAGAATTTAGCACGAGGCTTCATCCGAAAATCCTCCTCTCCTGCCGGAGCGGGCTTCTTCTTTGTGGGAAAAGGATGGGGGTCTACAGCCTTGCATTGACTACCGCGGATTGAATAAGATCACGGTGAAAACAGATACCCGCTACCCCTTATATCGGAACTGTTTGATCTCTTTCGAGGTGCCAAGATCTTCTCCAAGTTGGATCTCTGGGGTGCGTACAATCTGGTCCGCATTCGGTCGGGAGACGAATGGAAGACCGCGTTCAACACTCGTGATGGGCACTATGAATACCGAGTGATGCCCTTCGGGCTCAGTAACGCTCCGGCGGTCTTCCAGGAGTTCGTGAACGACGTCTTCCGTGATCTCCTCTACACCTGTGTAGTCGTGTATTTGGACAACATCCTTATCTTCTCTCTGGACTTGCATACCCATCGAAGACATGTCTGTCTTGTCCTGCAGAGATTGAGGGAGAATCGTCTTTACGCCAAACTTGAGAAATGCCTGTTGGAGCAGACCTCGCTACCCTTCCTTGGCCACATAGTCTCTGATACCGGTCTGAAGATGGATCCAGATAAGTTGTCAGCCGTACTGAAGTGGCCCCGTCCGTAAGTGTTGAAAGCTATCCAGCGATTCCTGGGATTCGCCAACTATTACCGGCAATTCATCCCACATTTCTCGTCTCTGGTACGCCCCATATCCTCTCTCACTCGCAAAGGGGAGAACCCAAAGAAGTGAACCCCGGAAGCTGAAGACTCCTTCCTGTCCCATTAAACGAGCCTTCGCTTCGGCTCCAGCCTTACACAGACCCGACACTAACAAGCCGTTTATCCTTGAGGTAGATGCCTCCTCATCCGGAGCCAGTGCGGTCCTTACACAGAAAACGTCCGAGGGTAGAACAGTAACCTGTGGCTTCTTTTTTAAGGCTTTCTCCTCAGCAGAACGAAACTACTCAATTGGAGACCATGAGTTGCTGGCAATCAAGTTGGCCCTGGAGGAATGGCTATATCTGCTGGAAGGGACATTGCATAGTTACCATCTATACCGACCACAAGAACCTAGCATATCTCCAGACAGCCCAAAGGCTAAACTCCCGACAGGCCCAATGATCATTGTTCTTCGCCCGCTTTGATTTTGTTCTGCACTTCCGTCCAGCCGAGAAGAATCTGAAGGCCGATGCGCTGTCTCGATCATTCCTGTTAGTGGATCAGGAGGATGAACCCCGGCACATCATTGAACCTTCCAAGCTAATGACGGCACCAATTGACATGCACCACCTTCCTCCCGGTAAAACGTTTGTTGCTGAGGTCGATAGGGAACAGGTACTTCGGTGGGGACACTCTTCCCGAATAGCAGGTCACCTGGGTCAAAAGAAATCTCTGCAATTGATATCCCAGTATTACTGGTGGGCAGGGCTACGTCCAGGACTTTGTTTCATCATGTTCCTCCTGTGCCCGGAACAAGGTCCCGAAGACTCCTCCAGCAGGCCCTCTGCTTCCTTTACCCGTGCCATCCGTTCCATGGCAACATATAGGCATGGATTTCATCACAGACCTGCCAAAATCGTCTGGCTGCACAGCCATCTGGGTGGTGGTGGACAGGTTCTCCAAGATGGCCCACTTCACACCACTCTCCGGGCTACCATCCGCTCCGGTTCTTGCTGAACTGTTCATTCAACATATCTTCCGGCTTCACGGCTTGCCTCTCCATATCGTGTCCGACAGAGGGGTCCAGTTCACCGCTCGATTTTGGAGAGCAGTCAGCAAAATGATGGATGTTCAATTGGACTTTTCTTCTGCCTACCACCCTCAGTCCAATGGGCAAGTGGAGCGTATTAACCAAGTCTTGACCAACTATCTCCGCCACTTCGTGGACGAACACCACAGCAACTGGGTCAACCTGCTTCCATGGGCCGAGTTCTCCTACAACAATCATGAAAGTGAGTCCTCTGCCAAATCTCTGTTCCAGGTGGTGTATGGACAGCGACCCAAAGTGCCGTGCCCTGTGACATAGTATAGAGCTGTGGAAAAAGAAGCGCAGATAGGGTATTACCCCAATAATGTGGGGTGAGGGGGGGGGAACACATGTTCTTCGGGCAACCCTGCAGCCCATGACCTTGTGAGGTCCTTCTCCGCCATCTGGGCTGAGACCAAGTTGGCTCTGGAACATTCCTCTGTCCGCATGAAGAAACACGCTGACAAACGCCTGGATGCTCCTTTCCTTCAACCCAGGGATAAAGTCTGGCTCTCATCCAAGTATGTCCGCTTGAAGATGCCGTCTTACAAGCTGGGTCCCCGCTTTATTGGTCCCTTTGAAGTGCTCCGACGGATCAATGAGGTGTCCTACAAGTTGAAGCTGCCGTCTATGCTTCGCATCCCGAATTCCTTCCATGTGTCCCTCCTCAAGCCGGTTGTCCTGAGCCGCTTCCACGGTGATCCTGGTAACTCGCCTCTTTCTGTTTGCGATGACGACGTATACGAGGTAAAAGCCATCCTTGCGGCTAAGGAGGTCCGAGGTAAAACCTACTATCTAGTAGACTGGAAGGGGTTTGGTCCTGAGGAGAGGATGTGGGTACCTGCTGAGAATGTGGATGCTCCTCATCTCCTCCGGTCCTTCCTGAAGAGGGGGGGGCTTCAGGGGGGGTACTGTAGTGCCTGGTCCCACCAGATCCCGAGGGGGGCGCTCTCCCTCACATCTGCCCAGCCCCAGCATGGCCCCCACGTGCACTCCCGGTCCCAGCCTCCGGCAGAGACGTGCTTCCTCTTACGAGTCCCATGGCTCTGCAGGCTCTGCTTACTCCCGGGTCAGGCATCCTGTTCCTGGAGCTGCTGCAGTCTCTTCCTGTCTCCCGTCCACACACAATTCTGCAGTGAGCAACTCTAGGCTGCACGCGAGGCCACGCCCCCTTTCTTAAAGCAGTAGTGCCTCATTATCTGGAAGTGACCTCAGAGGCCACCTGTTACCTAAAGACTATTTAGGTTCACCTCCCCTGGCAGCAGGCGCCCGAGCAACGCTCCTACTAGAGCTCTGCTTGTGTTCTGGCCCCTTTGTACTACTGTTATCCGTGTGTTACCTGCCCGTTACTAATACTCTATCTCACCGTAGTGCCTTCTGTACCTTCCGGCTGTGGACGTCACCGGCCATACCCGCAGTGGACGTCACCGGCCATACCCGCAGTGGACGTCACCGGCCATACCCGCAGTGGACGTCACCGGCCATACCCGCAGTGGACGTCACCGGCCATACCCGCAGTGAACGTCACCGGCCATACCCGCAGTGGACATCACCGGCCATACCCGCAGTGGACGTCACCGGCCATACCCGCAGTGAACGTCTCCGTGCCACCTGCTGTGATCATCTCCGGTGCCACACCCGTGTTCTGCCTGCTGCGGACGTCGTACCCGAGCTACGCCTGGCCGTACAGAGACTCCTACCACCGGTTCCTGGCTGCCGTGCTTTTAGGCCTTCTGGGGAGGCACCGCACAGTCCCTGTATAGGGGTTTGCTGCTGGTCGCCTTCTCAGGGGAGTCCGGGGCACGGTCCAGTGAGTCCACCTCCGAACGCTCGCCGCTCCTCGGTGGGCGTAATAAGCTGTATACAACCTGTATGCCCACAGTAATTACTCAAAAGGATGGCAGATTGCCTTTAAAGATATTATCCCACAAACTGGGGAAAAAAAATCTCTGTAGTACTACACCCGATTTTTTTTATTTTTTTTTTAATCTTTTAACCAAATAAATGGGGGAAAAAACTCCTCTGCAGTTTTGGTCTCATCCATCCATCCAATTTTTCCTTCCCAGAAACAGCATAGGACACTATTACAGATGAAGATATGTATAAACAAAACCGCACACTGTACACTTTAATTGTATGTTGCAAATACACTTCTTTCACGTTTATATTGAGTTTGTTTCTTTAGTATTTTACCTTGTTATTCTAAACTTAAATGCATAGTGCTTCTGGTTTGGGCATAGTGTTGCGGCTTAATTGCTCTGTGTGGCTTTCTTTTTAGGGACATTTGAAGAACCTGAGATGATTCAACAAACCAACTTGGCTCCCACTCTAGCACTGGGCCTTGGACTGCCAATTTCCATGAGCAGCTTAGGAACTCTTTTATCAGCAGTAGTAGAACATAAGACCATGAGAGAACAATTGCGTTTTTTCCATTTAAATGGTTATCAGCTTTGCAAACTCCTGAAAGAGAATCTGAAGACATATGAGAAAGGTAGGCCTTTTTATGTTCCGCTGTATTGTCTCACTACAAGTTCTTCAATTAATACATTAAGGTCATGTTTTATATTCTCTAAGTGACAATATCTTGTAGAATCACACGTTTCTCTGGCATATCTAGCCATTTCATAAAGGAATTGTACACATGAACTATAAGAAATCATAAATGGTTGTTGTTTGTTTGTTTTTTTTTGTTTTGTTTTTTTTTAGATAATTTTCTAGTGTCTTACCCTAAAGGCCCAGTCACACTAAGCAACTTACCAGCGATCCCAACAACGATAGGGATCGCTGGTAAGTTGCTAGGAGGTTGCTGGTGAGATGTCACACTGCGACGCTCCAGAGATCCCACCAGCAACCTGACCTGGCAGGGATCGCTGGAGCGTCGCTACACGAGTTGCTGGTGAGCTCACCAGCAACCAGTGACCAGCCCCCAGCGCCGCGTGGAAGATGCTGCGCTTGGTAACTAAGGTAAATATCGGGTAACCAACCCGATATTTACCTTGGTTACCACCGCACGGAGCTACACGTGCAGAGAGCAGGGAGCAGCGCACACTGAGCGCTGGCTCCCTGCTCTCCTAGTTACAGCACACATCGGGTTAATTACCCGATGTGTGCTGCAGCTACATGTGCACAGAGCAGGGAGCAGCGCACACTGCTTAGCGCTGGCTCCCTGCTCTCCTAGCTACAGCACACATCGGGTTAATTAACCCGATGTGTCCTGCAGCTACATGTGCACAGAGCAGGACCCGGCACTGACAGTGAGAGCGGCGGAGGCTGGTAACGAAGGTAAATATCGGGTAACCAAGGACAGGGCTTCTTGGTTACCCGATGTTTACTGTGGTTACCAGCCTCCGCAGAAGCCGGCTCCTGCTGCCTGCACATTTAGTTGTTGCTGTCTCGCTGTCACACACAGCGATCTGTGCTTCACAGCGGGACAGCAACAACTAAAAAATGGCCCAGGACATTCAGCAACAACCAACGACCTCACAGCAGGGGCCAGGTTGTTGCTGGATGTCACACACAGCAACATCGCTAGCAACGTCACAAAAGTTGTTCGTTAGCAGCGATGTTGCTAGCGATGTTGCTTAGTGTGACGGGGCCTTAAGCATCACAATCTAAGAATGAGATTTTGCTGGTCTTATTCTTGAGAAGTTGGCATTAATTAATGTGTAGTTGTTCCTGACTATTGAATTAGTGTTTGACTTTTGAGTGAAACATTTTAACCCTTTAATGCCTCATGATTGATATCTGTCATGGTGTGTGGAGCCAGCTCAGGACCTGAACCTACTCCATACATGGCTGTTGCCAAATGTTATAGTCAGCACTTGTGTCTAACAGCCAAAGCTAAGCTTTGATCACTGCTGTTAACCATTGAAATGTTGCTATTGCACCATACTTGCTCCCATCAGCCACCCAAAATGTGATTATAGGGCACTTTGTGTTAGCATGGTAACCGGGAGCTTTCTGAAGACCCTCATCAATGTCATCTCAACACCCCTGTTAAGCTCAGGCTGAGCTCTGTAGGAGACTGAGATTTTCACTATATACCGCAATAGTACTGTATTAGAGCATATAGTATAAGCGATAAGATGACCCAGATTCAAATTCCCTAAGGGTACTAGGAAATATAGTAAAGAAGATAAAACAGTTTCTAATAATATATATATATATATATATATATATATATATATATATATATATATATATATATATATATTTTAAGTTCACCCTTTCTTTCTTTGTTTTTAAAATAAGGAAATTCTAAAATATATTTGGTGTTGCCTTGTCCATAAAAGTCCAATCTATCAAAGTATAAACTTATTTAAACCAGATGGTAAAAACCGTAAAGAGAAAAAAACAAAACTCCAGAATATTGTTTTTCTTCACTAGTCACCCTCCACGACAACACTACAGGAGGTTGCCTCCTTTTCCCTTATAGCAGGGGTGTCAAACTCCTTTTCACCAAAGGCCACATCAGCATTATTGTTACCTTCAAAAGGTCGCATAGAATTGTAAGGGCTCATGCAGATCTCCATGCAATATGGTATGAGCATGGACTGCATGCACAAACTCTCTAGGGGCTATAACAGCTGTCCCTGGGTAGAAGAGCTATTCAAGAGCTGTCCCTGGATTGTAAGGCTGTACGAGAGCTCTCCTGGGTAAAGTGCTCCACGAAATTTGTCCCTGATTAGTAGTGTTGCATCACTGCTGTCCCTTGGTAGTCTGGCTATAAGAGAGCAGTCATTGGGTAGTAGGACTATGCGACAGCGGTCATTAGGTAGTAGGGATAAGACAGCTGTCATTGGGTATTGAGGCTAAGAGAGCTGTGCATGAGTAGCAGGGCTGAGAGCACTATTCCTGCTTAGTAGGGCCTCATGGGCGCTGTCCCTGCTTAGTAGGGCCTCATGGGCGCTGTCCCTGCTTAGTAGGGCCTCATGGGCACTGTCCCTGCTTAGTATCGCCTCATGGGCACTTTCCCTGCTTAGTAGGGCCTCATGGGTACTTTCCCTGCTTAGTAGTGCCCCATGGGTGCTTTCCCTGCTTAGTAGGGCCAGGGGCGCTGTCCTTTCTTAGTAGGGCTAAGAGTGCTGTCCTGAACCTCAGAGTCCTAGAAAGACTTCTCCCTATGCTACGTATTGGCTGCATCTGCTCTAAATCAAAGATGGAACCTGCTCCCTTTGCTTTTGTTGGACCCTACGCTAAGTTCTGGCTGCCTCCATGCTGATTTAAATGTTCAAAAATGGAACCTGCTTTTTGTGCTTATGACACCCCCATTAAGTGCCTGCTGACTGCGTCCCCTTGATTTCAAAGATGGCATTTGCTTCTTTTGTTGGCGTCTAAGCATTGGTTGCATCCCATCAGATGCCAAGATGGCACCAGCTCCCTTTTACTGTCTGTGCCCCTCTTTAAAGCGCTGGCTGTTGTAAAATGACGTTAGTACATAATAGAGGTAATGGTACCAACACAGGGGGCAGAGACATCTTGAATTTTGAGTTTCAGGGAACACCGCCACACTGCTCTTTAAAGGGAATTAGTCACCCTTTTGAGGTTTTTCAGTTAATATGAGCATACAGGTTGTATACAGCTGAAATTATTCATACCTGTATGCTTTCAGTATGATGGCTTGTTCTGTAAAAAAAAAATAAAAAAATCTGCTATTGCTTCGATCTTTCTGTCTATAGGGTGTACAAGGCTTGGAAGAGAAGACTGCCGCCGATTCTCATTATAGAAGATTTCTCCTCCCCTTCCCTGGTGACATCAGGTGCGCAGCCGGAATTTTCGCCTCCGCATTCGGCCTGCCCTCTCTTCTGTAGATCAAAATTGAACAACATGCCCACAGAAGGGCAGAACAGTGCAGAGAAGATACCGGACTTCAAAGGGACACTGAGGAGAAATCTTGTATAATGAAGAGCAAACGGGGGCTATATGATATGGTGAGCCGGATTTGGCCCACAGGCCTGAGGTTTGACACCCTGCCTTTTATCGGTAGAGGAAAGACAAAAGAGGTCAAATAGTCCTACCCTGCCGTTCTCCAATCTTTTTTTTCCCTATGGGCCATGAGGAGGTCATCCTATGGTGAGTTATGGCTGGTAACATACACCATTCTAGATTACCTCTTGCAGCCGGGCAATAGAAGGCAATCGCCTTGCCTTCCCCGTCTCCAGGGTGCTCATGTTTTCTTTGGGACTCTGGACTCTTCTATTCCTCCTGCGTCCCCAAGTTAAAGCTGCATGGTTACCAGGCTGAGGGTTTCTCGTAGCTCCCAGCCTTACCTTTCCCCTCTACTGGCTCTGGTATGCGAGATCCGGAAGTGACATGACACTTGGCATTGCTCTCTGTACACGTCCCTTCCAGTTGTGTTCCAGTATGGAATGCATGGCCAGATTCCAGTGTTGGGTAAAGGCCACATGGTGGACAGGAGCAGTATCAATTAATGGACATACGCCAGTGTCTCTGGGACACCCACAAGACCAGTGGCATGAGTCTCATCTGTAGTGGATACTACGCTTGGATATGAGTGACCCGGCCATAAGACACCCTAAGGTAGGATCTATTTTTGATTATGGAGGGTATGTCTTCTTCTTGCTCCCCATCTGCAGAGCCCAGCGTGATCCCACTCACAGTAAGTGTACCTGGCATAGGTATTTCTTTTTTAGAGTAGAATTTTTTTTTTTATACTTTATACCCTCTTCCCCTTTTTTCAGGGAGGGAAGGATCCTGCACCAAAAGCAAAGTTAAGATTGAAAGCCGTAAATGTGCCAACTTTACCGAGAGTCTCATATTCTTCTAAGAAACAACTATGTTAAAGCTGCACGGTATAAAAGAGCAACAGCCTTTATTAATTGAGGAAATTAAACAGATGTACTCCAGGAAATTCAATCTTCTCTTGCCTTTTTTTCCCAGTCCATGTCTCTGACTCAATCAGGGGCCTAGAAAAGGAAGATTACTTTAGAAGAGAAATGAGACTCACAGAAAGGACTGGTTTCTATCTCCAAGGAATTGCTGGACGGAGATGAACTAGGCTCAAATCAAGACCTGATCCAGGGAAACCAGAAAAATTATTTTTCATCTGCTGACATGGAAGAACTCCTTTATAGTAGTAAGGAGTACTAAGGAAGTGGAAGAGAATACCACTTGGACTCCTAAAGCTCACCAATCACCAGGATTTTCCTATATAACCTAAACACAGTGCCAGTATAGCACTGTAGCACTATCATGCTGAATCTATCCATACCTTTAGTGGTCAGCTAGGATGTATAGTTTTTGAAACACAAGTAAGTAAAGCTTGTAAAATGAACAGTTTTTTGATTGGTAGCAGGTGCAGCAGCTGATAGCTGGGATGGGGTTTGTGATTCCTGCCCCTGCCTGTGCATCGTCCACCTATCTTTTATGTATGCTAATTCCATTATAGACGTTTGTGGCTATAAATCATGGTGGCTAAAAGGACCTTTGCTGATGTCATACCCATGTGATCACAAGGGGCAGGGCCTCAGCAAACAGAAAAATAATGTTGCTTCGTGATATCAGTTGTTGGCTGAAGCGTCGCCCCTTTTGGTCACATCGGTATGACATCACCACAGGTCCTTTTAGCCACAATGATTTATAGCTACAACCATTAGTGAAACACTTCTATAATGGCATTAGCATAAATGCTGTTTCCTGTACATGAAAATATTCAAAATCTGATTACACTGGGATACAAATGAAAAAAAAACTTTGGGGGTGCCTTGTGTATTAGGCTTGATTTTAGGTGTAATAAGTCATTTGAATCAAATCAGAACGTTATTCATTTTTATATGGCAGATCTAGTTTTGGGAAAGTGTGCCCGCACATGAATTTAGGAATTTTTTCTTGACAGATGTATTAATCATAGTGTATGCTTTTATACAATGGAAACACATATAGATCAATCCAAATAGGTCACTCAACTAAGATGACTGAAGAACAAAACACTAGTGCTCTGGTCCCACTGAAAATATACATCGATGACCAGTGGATAATCTATGTGAATATAAAGATGGTGAATATTCTCCTGTGACAGCAGAGTTGATACATTAAATGTCTCAAATGTCTCTGGGATAGTAGATAAAAAAATGAGCACTGAGTGTGAAAACAATGGCATCCAAGAGAGCATATGGTAATAGGAGAAAAGAATGTAATTGTAGAACTAATGGTTGACAGGAATATGATCAATTTACTACCACTACACATCAAATTAAATTTAATTAAGCAGTTTGTAAAGGCTCCAAACAAAGAGGCAAGATGCTTCTACTGTATCCTCTAAAAATTCCAGCACTGGCTATGGAGAAGCTGAAGGCGTATATGTTTTCACAGTCCTCAAATCAGAGGACTCACAACAGATCCATACTTCAAAGATTCATTGAACGATGCTGAGGCAGATGCATGGTCTTCTTTCACCATGGTTGTACAGAATTTTATTGTGAACTATAAAGCAGATAAATACACTGAACTAGTAGAAAGAATACTATCTTTTTTTTTTCACCTTGGCTGTACAAGTATCAAGGTGCATTATCTCCACAGCCACTTGGATTGTTTTGCAGAAAACCTTGGTGATCTAAAGGTACCGTCACACTTAGCGACGCTCCAGCGATCCCACCAGCAACCTGACCTGGCAGGGATCGCTGGAGCATCGCTACATGGGTTGCTGGTGAGCTGTCACACAGGCAGATCTCACCAGCAACCAGTAACCAGCCCCCAGCCAGCAGCGACGCGTGGAAGTGATGCTGCGCTTGGTAACTAAGGTAAATATCGGGTAACCAACCCGATATTTACCTTGGTTACCAGCGCACACCGCTTAGCGCTGGCTCCCTGCACTCCTAGCCAGAGTAACAACTAAAAAATGGTCCAGGACATTCAGCAACAACCAGCAACCTCACAGCAGGGGCCAGGTTGTTGCTGGATGTCACACACAGAAACATCGCTAGCAGCATCGCTGTTGCGTCACAAAAGTCGTGCCTCAGCAGCGATGTTGCTAGCGATGTTGCTTAGTGTGACGGTACCTTTAGTGAAAAGCAAGGTGAACTATTTCACCAACTATTGAACTATTGAAGAAAAATACCAAGGACACTGAGATACCCACATGAGGACTTATTACTGCTGGTCTATTTAGTCTGATTGCCCTAGCGCAACTTACCGCAAGAAATCTATAAAGCGTCACTTTTGCAAGGTATCTCAGTAAATGAACTGTGTATCAATGACATCTGTTTATGCATATTTGATTATTTTTCTGTGATGTAAATACTTTATAAAGAAAAGAATTCTACATATAAGAATTTTGTTTTAATAATCAAGAAGGCAAAACTAATGTTTAGTAGACATCAGTCATAGAGTTCGATTGGTCGTATGCATATACATAGGGTATATCATATCTCATTAACTTGAGCTGAAGGAAGAAAAATAAGGGCAGATTTAAAATTTATGACAAAAACTGAGCTCAAAGTGTTAAATATCTGGTCTTATAGCTGGTGTCCTGGATTCAGATCCCTCCAAGGACAACTGCAAGGTGTTTGTATGTTCTCCTCGCATTTGCGTGGGTTTCCTACAGGTACTCTGGGTTCTTCCTACACGCCAAAGACATACTGTTAGTGAATTTGAATTTTGAACCCAAATGGGGACACTGATATCACATCTGTAAAGCACTATGTAATTAATAGCACTATATACTGTAAGTGAGTAAAATAAATATCTCAGGTACAAATTTTCTTGTTCCCCAGAGTTATGAATGAGTGGGAATTTCCAGAGAGACTGCAAGGTATTCCTGCCAAACTGAAAGATTTTCTTTTGAAGATTAACTACACAGATGTAGGTCTGAGATACCAAAGGTCGACATCCAGGTGGCTAGAGTAGCAAAGAAGACAACATTGACATTTGAAGAGTCTTCTCTTCTTAGGGAACAAATGGATCAGAAGGTAGATCTTATGCTGAGGAAATCATGGGAGACTTCAGCATCATTACTGAAAACGAATGTTGTGTCCACGTGTCACCAATGCTCCGCTAGCTGAACCAATTGGAGCACAACTTTTTTTTTTTTTTCTATGGGCACTCTCAGATCTTTTAGTGCCCTTGGCTCTTTTCCAGGAGGCCACATTTTTCCTGGTGGATGCCCACATAGGGTGGTAGCAAAATCATCAGTTTTGTTCAGCTCGACAAGACAAGCTTTTTCACTAACCCATGACAGCACCACAAGAGGGGGCATCTGCTTTTCATGGACAGGAAACCTAATGAATATAAGGGCGGTACCTGTTCCATGCATAAGTTGCTTTCCTGTTTTTGTTGGGGGAACTTCTGTGAAGACGGCGGTATGAAGAGAATATGGAGTTTCCCAGGCTTGGCCAGACTGATGCAGGCAGTGGCTCCGTCTTTACTACGACTAGTACAGGATCCTGAAAGGGGCTTTGCCAGCCAGAGTTTGCAGCAGCACCATGTTTCTTGTGGTGTGCAGCAGCCGCGCGTCCCAGCTCTGCACATGTGCGGGGTGTGTGTCCCTTGGCACGCTCTAATGACATGTACATCAGGGATACTGACCCGGAGGTTTATTCTACTTCCATGGGAGGACCAGAGGAAACGGCATGGAAGGATAGGACTGTCTCTGGTAGGTCCCGTATTTAAAATACAGTCTGACTGCCAGCAAAGCTGCTTGTCCGCTTCAGCCTTGTCCCTTTTATGGTGATAAAGTAGCCTGAGCAGAAGCAGCTGCAGCAGCAATCTCAGCTGCAGCGCAAGTATTGGCCATGTCGTGGTATGAACAGGCACTCCAATGGATCTATCAGGATTGCCGGCAGAGATAGCCAATGAAGCCACAGCTCCAATGATGTGAATCTTCAGCAGGATCCAATGCCTCCAAAGGAAACCTTTCGGGCGACATGGTTCTTCTTCCTAATCCAGTACCTTGATTATGTCTGAGAGTAAGGGATTATGACGTCTGTCCAAGGTCACGGTCACAAAATCTCAGCTAGACTTCACACAAGCCACCCGCTGGGCAGCATCTGGAGACACCCTGACATGCTTTAAGCCATGTACAGGAATCTTGATTAATACAGGATCCAGGAAATGGCGGCCTATGGAAGAGCTGCAGTCAAGAGACTAGGATGGTCGGCAGGCAGGATCAAAACCAGGAGGTCAAAAAGAGCAAAATCAGGAACCGAAGAAAGTTGGGGAGCTGGATCAGAACCAAGATGTCAGCAAAATACAAAAACAGAAGGCAGGAAAATCATAAGAAAAACAGGCTGAAAAGGGGGAAAATATACAAAGGCAGCAAAGCATGGACAGAACCAGTGAAGCAAGTAGCACCAAGCTATATCTGGCAGGGTCCAGCAGAAGACTGAAGGGTGTGGTGCTTTCACATAGGCTGGAGCAGGGAGCTGATGACTGCAGCTGAAAGCACACCCATCTACAGTCAGACAGAAGTACTGCAGGTCCCAGCCACACCAACCTTAGTGGAGGCGCAGTGCCTGCTGTCTCCAAAGTTACTGACACTTGCATCTCCTCTATCACCAGCACCGCCTACAGAGGGAATACCAAAAAAAGACAGTTGTACGCTGAAATGTTAAAGCATGCAAACAATGAATGCAATAATATACTGTAGATATGCATTACTACTTAAGGAAATGTAGGAAAAATTGAGATATTTAGCATACAAAAATGACCATTTCTATATCTGCCCAGTAGCCAAATCAAGGCATATCTCATATACAGGGAATCTACACTGAACTGAAGCCTCTCTCTGGGTTACAAACCTGCATGTGTAACGGCAAGTAGGAACCTGCTAATACAGAATAAAATCACCTGTGGCTAATGGGGAAGGGGTGCACAGTCAGAAAGCAATGCTTTACTGCTTAAATAAATCTAGGAAAATTTGCTATATATAGCATAAAAAAATGACCATTTCTATATCTGCCTAGTAGCCACGTCAAGGTATATCATAGACATCGTTGGGCTTCTGGGGGTAGAGTGTGACCTCTGGTGGAACAGTAAGCTAGTCTGTAACCAGGGGTAGTCATTTTCTAGCCTTGGAGAGCTGATGAAATACTGCCCTTGGTTAAGTACGGCCAGGTTTATTATTGGTCTACAACTGTCGTCATTAGTCTGGTCGAGGATTTCTTTATCCCTTTGATCGGCTGTTTGGGGACTTGAACATCTATTCTATGGTTGTGGTGTTTATAAGAATGTCTCATCTAACACAGTTTCTGCTTTTCCTTGCTGGTGTTCAATTGAAATACTATGCCCCAAGAATGACAAAGGTATCTAAGGAGTGATACCTTTATAGGCTAACCAGAAAAATTATACAGTGGAACCTTGGTTAACGAGAATAATCCGTTCTGGGAGTGTGCTTGTTAACCAAGTTACTCTTTCAGCAAAGCAAGATTTCCCATAGGAAATCATTGCAATGCAGACAATTCGTTCCACAACTTGTTAAATGTCCCATCCTGGTCCCCTATTGTGCCATTCCACACATGCACAAACACATACAAACACGCACAAAAACATACACAAACTCACACGCACATATTATATGCTCACCTTACCTTCCGTTCCATCACCGGCCTGCTGGGACTTGCTGTTCTCTAGCACGGGCTGTGTATCGGGTAACCATGATGACGAGGGAGGAACTTCCGCACCTAGAGCGCTGACGTCAAAGGCAGGAGCCTCTGATTGGTCAGTGCACAGCCTTTGAGTAGCGTCTGACAGCCGAAGTTCCTGCCTCGTCGCCGATGGCTACTGATACGCTTCCTGGAGCGACGAACTACAGGACCCAGAAGGCCGGCGATGGAAAGGAAGGTACACATATTCTGCTCACCTTACCTTCCGTTCCATCGCCGGCCTCCTGGGTCTTGTAGTTCGCTGCGAGGATTCCTCCCTCGTCGCGATGTACCGGCAAACTACAAGACCCAGGAGGCCGGCGATGGAACGGAAGGTAAGGTGAGCAATAATACTGTATGTGTGTGCGTGGGTGTTTGTTTGTGTGTGTTTTGTGCGTGCATGTGTGTGTTTATGTGGACTGCAAGTGTGGGTTAGAGAGTGGTGGATGTACGGAACCGGAAGTGTGTGCGATGAGGATTTTGCTCGTACAGCAAAGCTTTCTCGTAAACCGAGTTACAAATTTACAGAAAGCTTTGCTTGTTAAGTGAAATTCTCATTAACTGGGTTACTCGCTAAGCGAGGTTCCACTGTATTAGCAAGCTTTCAGAGCATCAAGGCTTCTACTTCAGGCAAAATTACAAATGAGTTACTGAGACAAAATCACAACATTTAGGCTATATGCGCACTTTGCGTTTTTACCTGCGTTTCCGCAGCGTTTTAAACTGCAGCATTGCGTTTTGATTTTCAAGCAAAATCTATGGGAAATGGGGATTTCTTGTGCGCACAATGCTGTTAAAAATGCAGCGTTTTAGGTGCAGAAATTTTGTCAAAAACTCAGCGTTTAAAGAAGTAGCATGTCAATTGTTTTTGCCATTTGGGCAGCGTTTTGCTAACATTGAAGTCAATGAGAAGTTGCAAAACGCAATCAACTTCAAAATTCTAGCGTTTTACATGCTTTTTTGATGCAGAAAATATGCGTTTTGGACCACTTAATTGCATGCGTTTTTGACAAAATACTAATGGCATTATATGTCCCTTTACACACACACATAGTCGGACAATTAAATTTATGAAAATCAATAAATGCAATTTTATGCATAACTATTATCACAAAGTTATCATTTTAATAAAATCTGCCATTTTCTGTTAATATAATATTATAATATAATATTAATCTTGATTTTTGTTATCATTTTTTTCCTTTTTTTTTTATAGTGTTTGTATGTTTAAACTTTATTTAACATTGTATTTCTAGCAGGGCTGTGGAGTCGGTAAGCCAAACCTTCGACTCAGACTCCAACTCCTCAATTTCCCTTGCACCGACTCCACGACTCCGACTCCTACATATATTGCTTATAGTTAGGTGAAAAATTTATTGTAGTACATGAACATATGTATGTGAACATCAGACATTTAATATTTTTTATGATAAAATAATCAAGATACTTGGATAGAACATAAAATATATTTATTGGAATACAACTTTAGAACACAAAAAACTAATAAATTGTAAATATGTAGTACACTATGTAATATACAGTAGATTACCTATATATCTTGTGTGTGTGTGTGTGTGTGTGTGTGTGTATATATATATATATATATATATACAGTACAGACCAAAAGTTTGGACACACATTCTCATTCAAAGATTTTTCATTATTTTCAGGACTTTGAAAATTGTAGATTCACATTGAAGGCATCAAAACTGTGAATTAAAACATGTGGAATGAAATACATAAAAAAGTGTGAAACAACTGAAAATATGACTTATATTCTAGGTTCTTCAAAGTAGACACCTTTTGCTTTCAATACTACTTTGCACACTCTTGGCATTCTCTTGATGAGCTTCAAGAGGTAGTCACCAGAAATGGTCTTCCAGCAGTCTTGAAGGAGTTCCCAGAGATGCTTAGCACTTTTTGGCCCTTTTGCCTTCACTCTGCGGTCCAGATCACCTCAAACCATCTCGATTGGGTTCAGGTCTGGTGACTGTGGAGACCAGGTCATCTGACGTAGCACCCTATCACTCTCCTTCTTAGTCAAATAGCCCTTACACAGCCTGGAGGTGTGTTTGGGGTCATTGTGCTGTTGAAAAATAAATGATGGTCTATCTAAACGCAAACCGGATGGAATAGCACGCCGCTGCAAGATGCTGTGGTAGGCATGCTGGTTCTGTATACCTTCAATTTTGAATAAATCCCCAACAGTGTCACCATCAAAGCACCCCCACACCATTACACCTCCTCCTCCATGCTTCATGGTGGGAACCAGCTATGTAGAGTCCATCCATTCACCTTTTCTACAAAGACACGGTGGTTGGATCCAAAGATCTCAAATTTGGACTCCTCAGACCAAAGCAAAGATTTCCACTGGTCTAATGTCCATTCCTTGTGTTCTTTAGCCCAAACAAGTCTCTTCTGCTTATTGCCTGTCCTTAGCAGTGGTTTCCTAGCAGCTATTCTACCATGAAGGCCTGCAGCACAAAGTCTCCTTTTAACAGTTGTTCTAGAGATGAGGTGTGTCGAAACTTTTGGTCTGTACTGTATGTGTGTGTGTATGTTTATGTATATATATATATATATATATATATATATATATACATACATATATATATATATAAAATCTATAACTATCTATCTATCTATATATATATATATATATATATTACATATTGTATTACATATATATAAATTATTAGTTTTTTGTGTTTTAAAGTTGTATTCCAATAAATATATTTTATGTTCTATCTAAATATCTTGATTATTGCATCATAAAAATGATTAAATGCCTGATGTTCACATTGTACTACAATAAATTTTCACTTAAATATAGGCATTATACTAAATGTTATTATTTAGTATGTTTTTGTTGAAAACTGTTTTTTGCCACTTACATAGTTTATTATATAGTGTTATATATATATATATATATATATATATATATAATATATATATAATATATATGTAAAACACTATATAATAAATAAACTATGTAAGTGGCAAAAAACTGTTTTCAACAAAAACATACTAAATAACATTTGTGCAGTCTATGAATTTGTTGTAAGTAATAGAATTGCTTCCATCAGATTCTCCTTCATAGATGATCTCAATTCTGACCTAATAATTTTAAGGCTAGGGAACAACCTCTCTACAGTAACTTGGGTTGGAGGCAAAGCTGTAGCCACATGGGCAACATCTCTAACAATTTCGGGGTATAAAGGAATTGCCTCATGCACAGTCAGTTTTGATGAACGGTTGCATTTTGTTTTATTTCTTTTGAGAGAAAGTGAAAATTTTTACTGAAATCTGGTCAATCTGCTGCTATAGGAGACGGAGTGAAATCTTTCTCCTTGCGCCAACGCTTTGCCTGCTCCATGTCATCCAAATACTTGTCAAAGTTAAACTCCTCATCTGATGAGGATGAAGATATGGCTGCAGTAGCACTGTCAGGACCCAAGTCCTCTTGCGCCTGGCAGTCCTGTAGCTGCTCATCCTAACTGCTACCTCACTCAAAGCTTCTTTTCCTTTAGTAAGCTGTTGATCATCAAGCAGTATACGATGACTTGGGTCCACATAAACAGCTGCCAGAAGAATTTTATTTTCCAATAGCGGTGTCTCTCTCAATTTCATTGAAGCAGAAATGCCATCTGCGATTAAACCTCCTCTTTGGGACAGGCAAAATAGCAAGTTCTTCCACTCCCTTATGAAAATTTTAGATTTAAATTCTCAGCTTGTAATTTTTTTGTCACGGTAAATGGGTGATTAAGCAATTCCTTCAATTCAGCCACCTGTGTCCATTGACCTTCATTTAATGTTACTTGAGGGTTCACCATATCTATAAGAAATGATTTTAGTTCAAGCAATCACTCAGTCATTAAATAAGTGCTGCCTCACCGAGTGGCTTGATCAACAATTGTCCCTTTCTCAGCAAGATGGAATCAACTTTCGGGGGTTCTGGCGGCAATAACCAACTTCCTCACTTTTCCAATTAGATTTCCAGTATGTCCGCCCAGTTTCACACATCCAGCTTTTCGCCGGTTTGGCGGATGCGGCGCACGCCAGTACAGTACGATACAGTACAGTGGCAGCGCCGCAACTTCCGGGTCACATGCTCTGGTCACATGACAATATGTGACTGGCGTTTGTCGCGCTGCCACTGTACTGTATACACTGTACTGGAGTGTGCTGCATCCGCCAAACCGGCGAAAAGCCGGATGTGTGAAACCGGGGTCCCTCTTGCAGACTATCTCTTATTGCCAGCTGCAGTGTGTGCACAACACAGCGCATGTCATGAATATGAAAGTGTTTTGAAGCAGCTTCAACAAGATCATCTAATCCTAAAGTATCATTTTGCTGTTCTTCTGTTGTAATATCTGTTTGTTCCTCAGTTACATGAACAGCGCTGTGGCCTCCCATCTCAAACATACTGAATCCTAAATTTTCTTCCAGCTGTTGTTCATTACGCTCATTCATCAGTTTAATTGTACTTATCATGTTTGAAGCATTGTCCTTTACAATAGCAAGAACCTGTTCTTTTTTGAGTTTGTAATCTTGCAGAACTTTTTCCACTAAGGCCTGGAGAAACTGGCTGGTGTGATGAGCTTTAGTATCTTTTACTGCAAGTGTCTTGCTAACAATTTCTTTCTTGTTACAAACATATCGAACATTGAATGCAAAATAATTCAGTGAAATGTGGTGACTGGACATCCCAGCAAAGGCAATGGGTTTCAAGATAGGACATTCAGACACAGCATTTTGTGAGGATCCTCACAAAGTATGAGCAGTCAGTTTGTGGTGTTTTCTAATCTGCTTTTGCTATTGAAAGTATTATGTATGAGCTCAAAAACCTTTCAGGTGATGCGGTTTTTTAAAAAGCTGATCTGCTTTTGCAGCTGACAAACGTATCCTCAAAAAACGCAGCTAAAACGCAATGTGTGAATGTAGCCTTAGATCAGGAATAGAACAGCCATTTATAGGACATTTCATAACTTTCCCAAATTCCTATGAAAAAATATTCAGCACATTCTGCATTGCACTAATGTCTCCAATTTATTATATATTTTAGGAGTCGCAGTTGGTGCATTTTATACCGACTCCACCAAAATGAGCTCCGACTTCATGACTCAGACTCCAACTCCACAGCCCTGATTTGTAGTCAAAATGCATCTGATTTTAAGCAGTGAAAAAGCATGTAAAACACGGTAAAAACGCAAGCGTATTTATAGCGTTTTTGTGGTCAAAACCCAATTTGACAGACAATTTCTGCCAGAGGATGCGTTTAAAACTGCAACTACCTCCACGCAAAGTGCGCACATAGCCTTAAATGAATGTTATAACAGGACATGGGAAAGATGATGCCTCCTAAAGATAAGCCAAGGAAATCAAATTAAGGTTTTTTTAAAAATGCAGATGAGTTGGAAGTGGTCTGTTCAGATCACTTCTGAAAGTATTCTGGTGGAGGTGTGACGTGTGTCCATGTAGGGGGGTCATAAAACCAGGTATTAAATTGAGTCTTTTTGTTAAAGATCTAAACATCCTTATTAATTTAAATTAAAAAAAAAATCTTTGTCATCCTTAAAATGACCTTTCAGCATTGATACCTGTAAATCTGTCATACTGTGTCCCGGTCTAGAGAAATGTTTTTCCACAGGCATGTCCAGAGGGATGTTTGAGAAATTAACTTTCATTTCCTATAGTGTGCCTGTGTAGATTCATCCTTGTTTGTAGTTTTTGATTAGTTTCCCCAATATATGTTCCTTCAGGGCATAATGTGCACTGCATCATGTATACCACATTGGAGGATGTAAATGAAAAACAATCCATGATTTTGTAATCCTGATTTGTGTTGGCTATGTGGACCGTATTTGTTCGTAAAATATGGGTACAGGTCTTGCATTTTTTACCATTACAGGGGAATGTCCCTGTCTCTGATCGTTATGAGAGAAGTTTTAGTTCTGGCATTATTACTTTCAGTCTGTGGGCCCTGTGGAATATGGGTTTAAGATCAGCACCAATTTAATAATAATAAGTTTTATTTCTATAGCGCCAACATATTCCGCAGCGCTTTACAATTAAGAGGGGACATGTACAGACAATATGAGACAATACAAAATAACAAAATTAAGATACCAAGAGGAGTGAGGGCCCTGCTCGTAAGCTTACAGTCTATGAGGAAATAGGGGAGACACAAAAGGTGAATGGGTGAAAGGTCAATTTTCCTTAGGATGCTCATATGAGGATTATATATGACCACCACAAGCAGCACCCTTTTGTTATCCTCTATTTGTAATCCAGGAGGCTGCTTCTTGGGAGCTCTGTGTATCTGTTCATCTATTACCAGTGGATGGTATCCTTGTTGTAGGAGTGTATTTCTCAGGTATAGCAGATGTAGTTTTCTATCCCCACTGAGAAGATCCGGATGTACCTCAGAGCCTGACTGTAGATGATAGATGTTTTTTTTTTTTTAATGTTTTTTGGATGAAAGCATCTCAGATATGCCGGATATCCTGTGGGTTTATGATAAACTGATATTTCTATGGTATTGTCTTTGTATATGGTTGTGTCCAGAAATTGTATTTGGGACTTTGAGAAGTTGAGGGTGAGTTTAATGGTTGGGTGGAATTTGTTTAACCCCTTCAGCCCCCAGCCTCTTTTCACCTTAAAGACCCGTATATATATATATTGGGCTCCAAGTCCCAGGAATATTATCAAGCAGTAATTAGTTCAGTTATTCCAAATATACAAATCTTTATTAGAATATAAGTTATCACACCACCAGTGTACAATATAGGTATAAGTAAAATGACCAATTCGGTCGCTTGCATATAGACCAAGAGACAAAATGTAAGATAAACATATACAGTTGTCGGAAGTGAGGATTCACATGAAAGGGATCAAGTCAGAGCCCAGGACTTATCTTTGGGGCCACAATACAATAGTTCAGGCAGCGCCACATAGTATGGAAGGAAGATTTCAGTCCATATAGATCCAAAAAGGTATAGAGTGGTGCTCTCCAAAAAATCTCTTTTTATTGATGAAAGTGAGCCGTCAACTTCATTGATAAACGGATAATCTCCACCCCAACGCGTTTCCCCATACAAAAAACGTGTGGTTCATCAGGAGGCTAAAAGATAAATGCACTATATCAGCAACCAAATGAATTACAATAAGGCAAACAGTTTAAAAGTGCACCACATGTGGTATGAAAGCGTGACAATAATTAGAAATACAACAATAAGGTACTTGCCCAAAGAGATATAGTATCAGATATGCAGGTCCATGGCGCCAGTCAGAAAGGATCCATAGCAGAGCAGACAATGCTGTAGATATGATGCTGCCACATCCCTCTAAGGAAAAGGGTCTTCCAAAATAAGGCATAAGGAATCGTTCTGGACTGGATAGTCCTTAAGCCTTATTTTGGAAGACCCTTTTCCTTAGAGGGATGGGGCCATATTGATGGCTAATATCTATGTAATTTTGATTTTGCCCTTTGGGATTTTTTGCTCCAGATGTGCTTTCCCAAAGGGAACATGGGGGGTGTATCTGGTTGCATTTATGGTATCTCTATTTGTCCTCTTGTCAGTAATGATTTGTTAATGTAGGTTACATTGTATATGAATATACTATGTTTATACTACATTATACTATACTATATATCACTGTATAAGAATACACTATATCTGTTTACATGTCTAGCGTTGTAAGCGGGGACCTCATTTGGCATGGCGCCCGTATCCTTAAATTCATTTTATAAGTAGCAATGCAGGAGTATGTAGAATTATTGGATGTATTCCATTTGCTATCTACGACTATTTATGGTTCTTACATTACCTAGTACTAATTTGGCTTGACATGGTGCCTTTATCTTTAAATTGTTTATCTTAGGCAGCAATGCAGTGATATGCGGAGGATTGATATAAAACACCTTCTGCATACCACTGCGCACGCATGGTAATCCCTTGGGATGGTCACATGATCTATTTTACCCAATAATGGTGCCTTGACATCAGAGGTCCCGCGCATGCGCTTTTGGACTTAATGTGGCGCCGTCGGGCCATCATCTTTGTATGTGCGTTGCCTGGGAGATCCCGGGCATGCGCACTTGCGGTATAGCTGGCTGAATGTGGCGCCGCTGGGCCTCCGTCCATGCGTGTGCGCTGCCTAGGAGATCCTGGGCATGCGCACTTGCAATGTGGATGGCGGTCCAGGACCGCCCTGAATGCCGGTGCGGCCGGACCCCCATTCACGTGTGCGTACTGCCCGTAATGAATCGGGCATGCGCATCTGCGGGGAGAACGGCATTTGCATGATCAATCTGATTACACTCAGCTGCCTCTGGCTATTTAAATCCTCTGTGATATGCAGCTCTATGACGCCTCTCTGGACTGTGGCAGCATCATATCTACAGCATTGTCTGCTCTGCTATGGATCCTTTCTGACTGGCGCCATGGACCTGCATATCTGATACTATATCTCTTTGGGCAAGTACCTTATTGTTGTATTTCTAATTATTGTAACGCTTTCATACCACATGTGGTGCACTTTTAAACTGTTTGCCTTATTGTAATTCATTTGGTTGCTGATATAGTGCATAGTATCATAGTATCATAGTTTTTAAGGTTGAAGGGAGACTCTAAGTCCATCTAGTTCAACCTGTAGCCTAACATGTTGATCCAGAGGAAGGCAAAAAAAACCCCAATGTGGCAAACAAGTTCCAATGGGGAAAAAATTTCCTTCCTGACTCCACATCCGGCAATCAGACTAGTTCCCTGGATCAATACCCTGTCATAAAATCTAATATACATAACTGGTAATATTACATTTTTCAAGAAAGGCGTCCAGGCTCTGCTTAAATGTTAGTAGTGAATCACTCATTACAACATCATGTGGCAGAGAGTTCCATAGTCTCACTGCTCGTACAGTAAAGAATCCTCGTCTGTGATTATGATTAAACCTTCTTTCCTCAAGACGTAGTGGATGCCCCCGTGTTCCAGTCGCAGGCCTTGGTGTAAAAAGATCTTTGGAAAGGTCTCTGTACTGTCCCCTCATATATTTATACATTGTGATTAGATCCCCCCTAAGCCTTCGTTTTTCCAAACTAAATAACCCCAAGTTTAATAACCTGTCTTGGTATTGCAGCCCACCCATTCCTCTAATAATCTTGGTGGCTCTTCTCTGCACCCTCTCCAGTTCAGCTATGTCCTTCTTATATATAGGTGACCAGAATTGTACACAGTATTCTAAGTGTGGTCGCACTAGTGACTTGTACAGAGGTAGAACTATATTTTTTTCATGAACACTTATACCTCTTTTAATACATCCCATTATTTTATTAGCCCTGGCAGAAGCTGCCTGACACTGTCCACTAAAGTGAAGTTTACCATCCACCAATACACCCAAGTCTTTTTCTGTGTCTGTTTTACCCAGTGTTCTACGATTAAGTACATAATCATAAATGTTATTTAATCTACCCAAGTGCATGACCTTACATTTATCTACATTAAACTTCAATTGCCACTTCTCAGCCCAATCCTCCAATTTACATAAATCTCCCTGTAATATAAAATTATCCTCCTCTGTATTGATTACCCTGCAGAGTTTAGTATCATCTGCAAATATTGAAATTCTACTCCGCATGCCCCCAACAAGGTCATTTATAAATATGTTGAAAAGAAGTGGGCCCAATACTGACCCCTGTGGTACCCCACTATGAACTGAGACCCAGTCCGAGTACGTACCATTAATAACCACCCTTTGTTTCCTATCACTTAGCCAGTTTTTAACCCAGTTACACATATTTTCCCCTATCCCCATTATTCTCATTTTATGTACCAACCTTTTGTGTGGCACCGTATCAAAAGCTTTTGAAAAGTCCATATACACAACATCCACTGCATTTCCCTGGTCCAGACTTGAACTTACCTCTTCATAGAAGCTGATCAAATTAGTTTGACAGGATCGATCCCTCATAAACCCATGTTGATACTCTGTCATAAGGTTATTTTTCTTGAGATACTCCAATATAGCATCTCTCAAGAAACCCTCAAGGATTTTACCAACCGTAGAGGTTAAACTTACCGGCCTATAATTTCCCGGCTCAGTTTTTGTCCCCTTTTTGAATATTGGCACCACATTTGCTATGCGCCAGTCCTGCGGTACCGACCCTGTTATTAAGGAATCTGAGAAGATTAAAAATAATGGTCTATCTATCACAGAACTCAATTCCTGTAGTACTCTGGGGTGTATGCCATCCGGGCCCGGAGATTTGTCAACCTTAGTGATTTCGAGGCGGCGGCGTACTTCCTGCTGGGTTAAGCAGGTAATATTCAAGTGTGAATTTATGGTATCACTGGTCATGTCATCTGCCATGGCATTTTCTTGTATAAAAACCGTAGAAAAAAAGTCATTCAGCAGGTTGGCTTTACCCTCATCCCCTTCCACCATTTCACCAAGACTATTTTTAAGGGGGCCAACACTATCGCTTTTCAGTTTTTTACTGTTTATGTAGTTAAAGAATATTTTAGGATTATTTTTACTTTCTCTCGCAATGAGTCTCTCTGTCTCAAACTTAGCTAACTTAATTTGCTTTTTACATATTTTATTTAATTTTCTATAATTATATAATGCCTCATCACTACCTACCCTCTTTAATTCTTTTAAGGCTTTCTGTTTTTCTTTTATTGCTTCCCTTACAGCTCTATTTAGCCATAGGGGTTTCCTCCTATTTCTAGCATGTTTGTTCCCATAGGGTATATTTTCTGCACAAGCCCTATTCAGGATGCTCATAAAAGTCTCCCATTTGCTTTGTGTACTTTTATTACTTAGTACATCATCCCAGTTTATTGCACTAAGATCATCTCTCAACCGTTTAAAATTTGCTTTCCTGAAGTTTAGTGTCCTTGTAGCCCCTCTACTAGACATCTTACTAAAGAATACATGAAAACTTATTATTTTGTGATCACTATTCACCAAGTAACCCCCAACTTGTATATTTGATATGCGGTCTGGCCTATTGGTTAGTACAAGGTCTAGTAGTGCTCCCCCTCTTGTGGGGTCCTGTACCATTTGTGAAAGGTAATTATCTTTCATTGTTATCAAAAATCTATTTCCTTTGCTGGAACTGCAAGTTTCTGTTCCCCAATTTATATCAGGATAGTTAAAGTCCCCCATAATAATTACCTCTCCGAGACTCGCTGCTTTATCAATTTGCTTTATGAGGAGATTCTCTACCTCTTCCATAATATTCGGCGTCTTATAACACACCCCTATCAGTATTTTATTATTCATTCTCCCCCCCCTTATCTCCACCCATAGGGACTCTACATTCTCAGTACCCTCACATATGTTGTCACGCAGGATGGGTTTTAAGGATGATTTTACATATAGACACACACCTCCCCCTCGCTTATTTGTACGGTCATTCCTGAATAGGCTATAACCCTGTAAATTAACAGCCCAGTCATAGCTCTCATCCAGCCATGTCTCTGATATCCCCACTATATCATAATTTTCTTCCAACAATATTAATTCTAATTCCTCCACCTTATTTGTGAGGCTTCGGGCATTAGTGTACATGCACGTTACGTATGACTCTGTACCTGTATTCCTGCTTACTGTATTAACTGTCCTAACCCTTCCCCCCGTACCACCCCCAATTTCATTACTTGTGCCCTGGTCACTATCTGCACTACATTCCCCTTCTATAAAGTGAATACCCTCGCCCCCCATTCCTAGTTTAAACACTCCTCCAACCTTCTAGCCATTTTCTGCCCCAGCAGAGCTGCACCTTCCCCATTAAGATGCAGCCCATCCCTAGCATAGAATCTGTAGCCAACTGAAAAGTCGGCCCAATTCTCCAGGAACCCAAAACCCTCTTTCCTACACCAATTCCTGAGCCACCTGCATTTATCTTTTAGTCTCCTCCTGAACCATACGTTTTTTGTATGGGGAAACGCGTTGGGGTGGAGATTATCCGTTTATCAATGAAGTTGACAGCTCACTTTCATCAATAAAAAGGGATTTATTGGAGAGCACCACTCTATACATTTTTGGATCTATATGGACTGAAATCTTCCTTCCATACTATGTGGCGCTGCCTGAACTATTGTATTGTGGCCCCAAAGATAAGTCCTGGTCTCTGACTTGATCCCTTTTATGTGAATAATCACTTCCGACAACTGTATATGTTTATTTTACATTTTGTCTCTTGGTCTATATGCAAGCGACCGAATTGGTCATTTTACTTATACCTATATTGTACACTGGTGGTGTGATAACTTATATTCTAATAAAGATTTGTATATTTGGAATAACTGAACTAATTACACCTTAAAGACCCGGCCATTTTTTACATTTCTGACCAGTGTCACTTTGACAGGTTATAACTCTGGAACGGTTCAACGGATCCTGGCGATTATGAGATTGTTTTTTCGTGACATATTGTACTTCATGTCAATGGTAAATTTAGGCCGATATTTTTTGCGTTTATGTGTGAAAATTTTGGAAATTTGGCGAAAATTTTGAAAATTTCGCAATTTTCAAAATTTGAAATTTTATGCCCATAAATCTGTGAGATATGTCACACATATATAACATTTCCCACTTGTCTACTTTATACCAGCGCAATTTTCAAAACAATTTTTTTTTTCCGTTAGGAAGTTAGAAGGGTTCAAAGTTCATCAGCAATTTTCATTTTTCCAAAAAATGCATTTTTCCAAAAAAAATTTTTTAGGTACCACATCACATTTGAAGTGACTTTGAGAGGCCTAGATGACAGAAAATACCCAAAAGTGACCCTATTCTAAAATCTTCACCCCTCACACTGCTCAAAACTACATCCAAAAAGTTTATTAACCCTTTAGGAGCTTTACAGCAACCAAAGCAAGGTGGAAGGAAAAAATGAAAATTTTACTTTTTTACACAAAAATGTTACTTTAGCCATAAAATTTAGCATTTTCACATGGGTATCAGGAAAAATGCACCATAAAATTAATTGTGCAATTTCTCCTGAATACACCGATATCTCATATGTGGGGGAAAGCAATTGTTTGGACGCACGGCAAAGCTCGGAAGAGAAGGAGCATCATTTGAATTTTTGAAAGCAAAATTGTCTGGAATAATTATCAGATGCGATGTTGTGTTTGGAGACCCCCTGAGGTGCCCAAACAATGGAGCTCCCCCACAAGTGACCCCATTTTGGAAACTAGACCCCTCATGGAATTTATCTAGATGTTTAGTGAGCACTTTGAACCTCTGGGGGCTTCACAAAAGTTAATAACTTTGAGCCGTGAAAATAAAAAAATAAAAAATTACCACGAAATTGTTACTTCAACCAGGTAGCTTTTTTTTCACAAGGGTATCAGGAAAAATTGCAACATAAAATGTATTGTGCATTTTCTCCTGAGTACACAGATACCTCATATGTGGTGGAAATCAAATGTTTGGGTGCACAGCAGGGCTCGGAAGGCAAGGAGCGACATTTGACTTTTCAAACGCAAAATTGTCTGGAATCGTTAGTGGATGCTATGTTGTGTTTGGAGACCCCCTGAGGTGCCTAAACAATGGAGCTCCCCCACAAGTGACCCCATTTTGGAAACTAGACCCCTCATTGAACTTATCTAGATGTTTACTGAACACTTTGAACCCCTGGAGGCTTCACAAAAGTTTAGAATGTTCAGCAGTGAAAATATATATATATTTTTTTTTTTACCATGAAATTGTTATTTCAACCAGGTAGATTTTTTTTCCACAAGGGTATCAGGAAAAAATGCACCATAAAATGTATTGTGCAATTTCTCCTGAGTACACAGACACCTCATATGTGGTGGAAAGTAATTGTTTGGGCACACGGCGGGGCTCAGAAGAGAAGGCGCGCCATTTCACAGCAAAATTGGTTGGAATTATTAGCGTACGCCATGTTGCGTTTGGAGACCCCCTGAGGTGCCTAAACAATGGAGCTCCCCCACAAGTGACCTCATTTTGGAAACTAGACCCCCATGGCATAAATCTACATGGGTAATGAGCACTTTGAACCCTCACGTGCTTCATACATTGAGGCATAAAAACAAAAAAGTACTTTTTTTTCCACAAAAATGTTATTTTAGGCTCAATTTTTTAATTTGTACAGGGGTAACAGGATAAAATGGACCGCAAAATTTGTTGGGCAATTTGTTCTGAGTACGCTGATACCTCATATGTGGCAGAAAACCACTGTTTGGGCGCACGGCAGAGCTCCAGAGGGAAGGAGCGTCATTTGACTTTTTAAATGGAAAATTAGCTGGAATCGTTAGCCGCACCATGTTGCGTTTGGAGATCCCCCTGATGTGCCCAAACAGTGGAGCTCCCCCACATATGACCCCATGTTGGAAACTAGACCCCCCCATACAAAGAAATATTAGTTTGGCGAAATAAAAGATACAGACGTCAGTAAAAAAAAAAAATTATATATATATATATATATATATATATATATAGAGTCCAACAATGTAGACCAGCTCACTCCTGTGAATCACCTGGATCCTCAGCTGACCTGGTTAACTCCGTTGTGCCCGGATCAGGACGCAGGAGTCCATCCATACAAATGTGAACAACAACAAGGCAGAGTCCAGCAATAACGTGAGCAATCCAGGATGCTGTTAAAAAATTTTATTTATTTTTTTCCTTCTTTTTATTCATAAATTCATTAAAATATAATGGTCCAAGCAATTCAGAACAGCATTATCGCAGGAAAATAGCGCAGATAGGACTACATGTTTACCGCTGAAACGCGTAGTCCTATCTGCGTTATTTTCCTGCGATAATGCTGTTCTGAATTGCTTGGACCATTATATTTTAATGAATTTATGAATAAAAAGAAGGAAAAAAAAAAAATTTTTTAACAGCATCCTGGATTGCTCACGTTATTGCTGGACTGCCTTGTTGTTGTTCATACATATATATATATATATATATATATATATATATATATATATATATATATATTTCTTTATCGTTCCTATGGGAGACCCAGACCACGGGTGTATAGCTACTGCCTCCGGAGGACACACAAAGTTACTACACTCAAAACGTGTAGCTCCTCCCTCCTAGCATATACACCCCCTGCTAGCCAGTCCTAGCCAGTTTCATGCTTTGTGTCAGGAGGATCACACACACACATGCATCCTTTTTTGATTTTTCATTCTTTCTAAAGATTGGAAGAAAAGCGGGTCCACTGGACCCCCGGCATGTCCCTTCACACCCCCCTGGCGGCGGTGCTGTTAAGGTTGACTTCAGGGCAGGAATCCCTTCATGCCGCGCTCCTTCACCATCCCTTAGGGGCTCTGGCTTGAAGTTAGAGCCAACACGGTTCTCACTGCCTTGCAGGAGACCGGCCTCCATCCGCAGCCCTTTGGCAGGACCCTGCTGGACGGAGCACTGAACCCCCACCCCACCAGGGACTGGGCCCTGCGTCTCAAAGCTAAGTATAGAGACGTTATTCAGAGGGCTTTTATTGGGGGGACAGTGATTTACTTTGATAATGCTGCTTTTTACAGTGTTTCCGGCCGGTTCCACAGTTTTTACTGAGTACCGCGCCGATGATGCCTGATTGTCGGCCGCATGCATAACTCTAGGCCCCGGCTTCAGCCGCGGCCTAGTTTCAGTTTGTTCCCCTGCATGTCAGTCATGCAGGGGGACACTGCAGCGCCGCCCGCCGACCGCTCTGCAAAGGGGAGGACACTCCTTTTTCAGGAGATGATTCCATCCTCTGTACATGTTCTTAGCCCTCCGATTCCCGCTCCTGGGTTAACCCCCGCCCCCCCCCTCACTCTGGCGCCATTTTTTCAGCGTTTTTAGTACACTGGTCGGCGCTGGCTGCTCTGCAGTGCAGAGGGAGTGGATATCTGGCTGGGGGTCCAGGCTTGGAACCCGGGGGGCATTCATAATAACGGCCTGATAAGTCACAACCTCTGGTTGTGCACTTTTATACACTATCAGGGCATTCTGAAGGAGTTAATTCTTTATTATAGAACCTCCTCCTCAGCAGCATGTCTCACACTAGGAGCAAAGCTCCAAGGCTGTACACTACATGTTCTGCATGTAAGCTCATATTGCCTGAACTAGCACAGACCCACACTGTAATCGTTCTTATGTGGTGGTGCCTCTGCCTGGAGTTTCCCCAGGCTGACCCCTGTCTTGGTATTCTAGACATTCTAGACATAGCCCCCCACCTCTGCAGCATGTCTCACAGAGCGAGGCTGCAGGCTGTTTTTAGTATCCACTGCTGGTAGTCTCGTACGGCTGTACCGAGCTCATAACCACTGTGGCCCCTCAGCTTGGAGGCTCATTCATGGTCCCTCCAGCTGCTCCGGGCATCTGCTGAGCATGCAGCCCTCTTCTCAGGGCGTTTTTTGCTCGCTCAGCAAAGCTCACAGACCCCGTCCTCCTGACAGGGAGACGCAGGGTCCCCTGTCCTCCCCGTCCCGCAGCTCCGATTACGAGCTGACTCACTGGACGAGGAGGATGTCTCTACCAGGGGCTCGGACGCTACTTTAGGTACTTTGATCCGTCCGTAGGTGACGCGGATGCGAATGATTGGATTGCGTCCATTATACTTGTCTTGGACCTCCATCCGCCTGTATCAGGAGAGTATTCCCCGCTGGCAGAAAGGCATCAGTATACCTTTAACAAGACGAGGAGTGTGTTCCTTAACCACTCCAGTTTTCAGGCGTCCAAGCCCACAGCCTGTCCTGCAGATCCCACAGCGGGGTGCTGCTGCCTGTCTCCCCCTCCCATCAGAGGTGGTCAAGGAGTGTACTCATTCGCCAAGGGTGGCCACTCCGGTGTCTAGACTTTCAGCCCGGATAGTTGTATCAGTGGCTGACGGCACCTCTATAAGGATCCCACGGTACATTGATTTTGTACTGGACCTCAATCCGCCGGAGTTACCTTATCTACGTGAACACAACGTGTGTTTCTTAACCACTCCAGTTTTCAGGCCCCTGTGACCAGCCCAGGGTCCGCTCTGACAGTCGCTTCCCATGAAGCGTAATTCTGAGGACTGTGTTTCCCCTGTCCACCAATAGTGGTCAAGAAGTGGGCTCATTCACCTCAGGTGGCTCAGCCCGGACCGTTATGTCAGTGGCTGATGGCTCCTCAGAGGAGATGCATTCCCTCACAGGGACTCTATGCCCAAAACGGTTGCCTGAACTTCCAGACTTCAGTCTTTTCATCCTCTGCCAGGTCTGCCATGCTGGACACCGCACGGCGGTGGTCTTGGCTACTTTCCTCGCTATCCGCAGGCTCCTGTGGCTTCGGAAATAGAAGGCAGATGCCTCTATAGAGTTTCCTTGCTGGGCTCCCCTTTGGTGGGACCAGTCTCTTCGGAACCAACTGGATGAAATTTAGGAAGCTCTTGGCGGGGAGAGTTCTTCCTTGCCACAAACCTAAACCAGGGAACCTGTCCAGGGCAGGAATCAGTTGAGGTTTCGGTGGTTTCCGTTCCTCCATCTGATCGTCCTCTAGCTCGGCCTAGGTTCATAGAACCAATTGGCTTCAAGCTGCGTCTTCAGAAGACCGCAGGAGATGCTGCCTCTTAGTCAGCTTCCTCCGAGCTATCTAGCCACGCCAACCTCCTCCTAGTCGGTGGCAGGCTCTCTCCACTTGGCGACGTATGGTTCTAACACGTCTCCGTTCAGTGGGGGCGGGATTATATCTCCCATGGCTACAGGATGGAATTCCGTCCACCCGGCAAACAGATTTTTTTTCTGTCACCTCCTCCCGGCTCCAAGGCCGCCGCCTTCTCACAGGCTGTGGCATTTCTTGCAGGCCAATGGAGTAATTGTGCCGGTTCCCGACTGGGAACGGCTCTGAGATTTTTGATTAAATCTATTTCTAGTCCCCGAAGAGGGCGGCGCCTTCCGACCTGGAACTTTAGCTTTTCAAGCATGGTCAGGTGTGGCGTTTTCACATGGAGTCTCGGTCTTGTTCCGTGTGTTTTTTCACCGGATCAATCAAGAACCCAAGGAGATTCCCTAGCAGCCATCGGCATCAGAGATGCTTTTCTGTAAGGGTCAATCGCAGTTTCACACCAGCGTTGACTTCGTTTTGCCATCAGAGTGGTCCAATTCGTGGCTCTTCCCTTGGGGTTAGCCACGGCCCCTCGAGTATTCTCATTGGGGCTGCTGTGATTAGGGTCCTGCACCCCTAGGGATTGGCAGTGATCGTTTGCCCTAGACGGCCTTTTTCTCAGGCCTTCATCCAGTGCAGACTCTTAGCAGAGTACTTCGCTTACTCTCGCCACTCTAACCTATTCGGGTGGCTTGTCATTCTGTTCATGTCCACTCTGACTTCGAACCAGAGGTTCTCAAGGACGCAATTCGAGACTGTCGGCTTTTGTGAAGCCGCTCTTAGTCGATCAGTAGTCCCTCCGCTGGCGGTCGACGTCGTTCTTTCAGACACCAAATACAGGTGCTGGTCAGACGGTGGCGTCAATGGAAGCGATTCCTTGCCCAGTTTCTCCTGCGCCCTCTGAGACTGGATGTTGTCCGCTGTACACGCGAACTCCCTCCTTCCACGGGGTGGTGGCTTTGCCACTGACCTGGGGCTCGTTTTCAGTGGTGGTTTCGGCCACTCTGTCTCAGGGACGCTCCTTCCTGGCCCCGTCCCGGGTGATCCTCACCAGGGTGCTGGTCTTTCCGCCTTGGGAGCAGTATATCTCCACCGCGGAGCGCAGGGCGCTTGGACTCTGTCCGAATCAGCCCTCTAGATCAATGGGCTGGAAATCAGAGCTGTATTCTAGCTCTCTAAGCCTTCACCATCTGTTGGCGGCTAGGCACATTCGAGTTCAGTCGGATAACGTGACAGCGTTTTCCTACATCAACTTCCAGAGCGGGACACTCAGCCGCCTGGCAATCTTGGCGCCTCAACATTCTTCAGTGGACAAGGGACTCCTAGTCCACCGTATCCGCAGCCCACATCCTAGATGTCAAAACTGCGAGGCAGACTATTTCTGCTGTCCAACCGTGGTCCACAATCCTCAGGTTTTGCAGTAGACACACTGGTTCATGTTTGATCCCAGCTTCGTCTCTACCTCTTGCCCAGAGCCCTGCACAAGATCAGTAAAGGGGGCCGTCGGGTCATTCTCTTACTCCAGACTGACCCAGGCAGGCTTCGTATCCGGACCTGCTCCTTCTGTCCATTGGGTTGCCATGGCATCTTCCGGACCGTCCAGACCTTTTCTCAAAAGGTCCGTTTTTTCCGTCAGAATTCTGGATTCTCAGATTGACGGCGTAGCTATTGAGTCCTGGATCTTGGCGACTTCTGGTATCCTTCCTGAAGTCATCTCCGCTATGACTCGAGCTCCAAAGTGTCCTTGGACCTTTTTTAGCCTTGCCGACCCTCCTGTCCCTTCCACAGTCCGGTCTACAGCTAGGATTATCCCTCATTAAGGGACAGGTCTCCGTTCTGTCGGTATGTGCCAGCGGCGTATCGTCCGGCTGGCTCCGGTGCGCTCCTTTAAGGGCGCGTCTCACATCATTCCGCCTTTCCGGCGGCCTATGGAGCCCTGGGCCTTAATCCGGTCCTCCCGGTTCCCGGAAACCGCCCTTTGCGCCTCTTAGGGAGGTTTCTTTGTTTCTTCTTTCACAGAAAGTAGTCTTTCTAGTGGCTATAATTTCCTGCCAGGGAGTTCTGGCTGCACTCTCTCTGAGTCACCCCCCTTTTTTGGTCTTTGCATCAAGACAAGGTGGTCTCCGTCCGACTCCGGATTTTTTTCCCTAAGGTGGTTACTGCTTCCACCTTATCCGGGGCAATTTTCCTGCCTTCCTTTTGTCCGGCTCCTGTTCATCGCTTTGAGGAAGCGTTGCATATCCTGGATCTGGTGCGGGCGCCCCGTATCTATGTGTCTCGCACCGCCGTTATTAGGCGGTGCACCTCTCTCTAGTACTGACTGCTAGTCAGCGTAGCGGTCTCTCGGCATCTAAGCCGACCCTGGTTCGTTGGCTTAGGTCGGCCATTTCCGAGGCCTACAAGTGTACTCAAGTGCCTTCCCCGCCGGGGATCAGAGCACATTTGATCAGACCTGTCGGTGCCTTTTCGGCTTTCAGGCACCAGGCTACGGCTCAGTAGGTCTGTCAGACGGCAGCTCGAATTAGTCTGCATACTTTTTCGAAGCTCTATCCAAGGCATGCTCTTGCTTTGGCAGACGCGGGCTTCGGCAGACGCATCTTTCAGGCGTCTGTCGCCCATTTGTGAAGTTGGGTTTTCCTACTTCTCAGTTGTCTGTTTATTCCCACCCATGGACTGCTTTTGAACGTCCCATGGTCTGGGTCTCCCATAGGAACGATAAAGAAAAAGAGAATTTTGTTACTTACCGTAAATTCTTTTTCTTATAGTTCCGTCAGGGAGACCCAGCACCCTCCCTATTGCCTGTTGGCAGGTTTCTTGTTCCGTGTGTCTTCACCGGCTGTTATTGTTGTAGACAGAGGTTCCGGTTCTTCCGGATTTTACTCTGTCTCTTCTTGTGGGTGGATGTCCTCCTTCAGCTTTTGCACTAAACTGGCTAGGACTGGCTAGCAGGGGGTGTATATGCTAGGAGGGAGGAGCTACACGTTTTGAGTGTAGTAACTTTGTGTGTCCTCCGGAGGCAGTAGCTATACACCCATGGTCTGGGTCTCCCATGACGCAACTATAAGAAAAAGAATTTACGGTAAGTAACAAAATTCTCTTTTTATATATATATATATATATATATATATATATATAAAAGCGCTTGCAACTGACACTAAGGCAAGTGCCACACGTGCGCGCGATGCACAAATCTCGCATTGCATCACCCGACACAGCCGCACACTCCTGTCTGGAAGAGAGCGACCGTGCCGGATGATGCGGTGTGAGACTTGTGCATCGCTCTCATGTGTGGCACTAGGCTGATCCTTACAATATTCAGTAAAAAATACTGTAGTTGACGATTACTACAGTATAATTTTACTGGCCCTAAACTAAGTTTATTTGTATTTCTTTCTTAGTTTATATAAAAAAAATTAGGACGAACGCACAGATGTGCTGCAAAAGGGGGGGGACTAGGTGGGATGGAAAAAAGATGGATGGAGGATAGAAGAGGGCGCAACGGATGCAGGAGCGGCGGAGGATGGGTGAGGGCGCGGCGGAGGATGGGAGAGGGGGCGCGGCAGAGGATGGGAGTGGGCGCGGCGGATGAAGGAGCGGCGAGGATGGGTGAGGGCAAAATGGATGCAGGAGCGGCGGAGGAAGGGGGGGCGAGGGGAAGGGTGGAAGGGGAGTGGGAAGTGAGATTGGGGATAGCTACCTTTCAGAATGGATCTAGGCAGCAGGATTGCAGCAGATCCGAGAGGGGGCAGAGGATTAAGGGGATGGGAGAGAGCAGGCAGCAGATCAGGGAGGGGGCAGAGGCTGATGGGGGAGTGAGGTGGCAGATGCAGGGGCGCAGAGGCTGATGGGGGAGTGAGGTGGCAGATGCAGGGGCGCAGAGGCTGATGGGGGAGTGAGGTGGCAGATGCAGGGGCGCAGCGGCAGATGTAGGGGCGCAGCGGCAGATGGGGAGAGAATGGTGGCTGATGGGGAGAGTGCGGTGGCTGATGGGGAGAGTGCGGCGGCTGATGCAGGGGCGGTGGATCGGCTGATGGGGAGAGTGCGTCGGCTGATGGGAAGAGTGCGGCGGCTGATGGGGAGAGTGCAGCGGCTAATGGGGAGAGTGCTGCGGCTGATGCAGGGGCGGTGGAGCGGCTGATGGGGAGAGTGCGGCGGCTGATGGGGAGAGTGCGGCGGCTGATGGGGAGAGTGCGGCGGCTGATGGGGAGAGTGTGGCGGCTGATGGGGAGAGTGCGGCGGCTGATGCAGGGCGGTGGAGCGGCTGATGGGGAGAGTGGAGTGGCTGATGGGGGAGTGGAGCGGCAGATGCAGGGGTGGCGCATCGGCGGATACAAGGAGGCAGAAGAAAGAAAGCAGCGGCGTCAGATGCAGGGGGGGCGCAGCGTGAGGAGAGCAGCGGCGTCAGATGCCCCCATGCATCTGACGCCGCTGCTCTCCTCCCGCTGCGCCACCCCCTGCATCTGACGCCGCTGCTTTCTTACTGCTGAGTAGCAGCGTAACATGCAGGGGCGCAGCGGGAAAGTAGTGGCGTCACATGTAAGGGCGCAGCGGGAGAGTAGCGGCGTCACGTGCAGGAGCGCAGCGGGAGAGTAGGGGCGAAGCACATGGAGCAGGGCAGCGGTGGATCGGGGGCTGTGTCTCACAGATGGGCGCCCGCAGGGATCGCTCTCCTCAGATTCCACGGAGGGAGAAGCTAAGGAGAGCGATCTCCTACAGCGAGCTCACCCGGTCCCAGATGCACAGTGCTGCTTGGAGAGATCGGTCACAAGGCCGATGTCTCCAATCAGAGCTGGGGGTGGGTGCAGTAAAGCTCACTGAGCTCCAGCCAATGGCCAGTGCTGCAGCTGCACTGACATAGCTGGATTTCAATGCTTCAGCCATTTTCAATGGCTGAAACATAACACTGGCTGTGATTGGCTGAGCGGCGTTCATCAGCCAATCACAGCCTCCGTAGGTCCGGGAAGGAGACACCACCCCTCCTGAGGTCAGGTACAAGTCCTCTCCTTCCTGAATCTACAGTTTTTTAAAACCGATCGCGGTGCCCGGTGCTCCGGGGCCGCGATTTCGCCATGACGGATCTAGCCGTCATGGGTCTTTAAGTACCAGGGCACCATGACGGCTAGATCCGTCAAAGGTCGTGAAGGGGTTAAGTTGTTGTGGGAGGTGATCAGATCATCTTCTGAGCCTATCCAGATTATTAGCAGATCATCAATGTAGTGGAAGTATGCTATAGGTTTATTAGCACAAGATACCAAGAACTCCTCCTCTAGTTTAGTCCTAAACAGGTTAGCATATTGTGGTGACATTTTGTTTCCCATAGCGCTGCAAATTCAAAGGAAAAAAAAAACAACTCACCAAAAAAGCCACCAGCCATCTTAGGTCAGAATGGCAAATGCACTTGCAGGATGCAGCCGGTCCCCCATGAAAAAGATATGGGTAATACAGGTGCAGAATACCAATGAAACATCCACTCTCAAACTACCAATCATGGAGGGGGTGGATGCTGGTATTAAACTTGCACACTAATGAGGTTTTACATAGGGCACCAGTCACACAGATATGTGCAGTGCACAGTGTCCAGCTCACAGCCTATTTATGATGCCCATACTATTAGATCAGGTGGGCTGCCCGGCACCATATAAGTGCATTGACACACAGGATTGGCACCCCAGAGGGCCCGGCTGCATCCTGCAGAAAATTGTGTAATAAAGATGATATACAGTAAAATGATAATAAATGTGAGGTATTGGTTCATATTTTGGCCAAAATACTCAAGGTCGTAACCCAAGCGTCAAGGGTCCCCACGTCCCCACGTACACTGTATTCAAAAACGAGCTTGTGTATTTTGGCCAAAATATGAACCAATACCTCAAATTTATGAGGTATATTGCCTTTCCCAGTGTGTTGTTTCAGTCCACCAGTGAGGCTAGCGTCCGTCACCTGCCCACTCCCTAATCAGGGACTATTATAGGGGCGTCTCAAGGCTTCAGGTTCTGGCTCGGCGACAGGTGACGAACCTGTATAGGAACTGGCTATGAGTGCAGGGTACAGCGGCAGATAAGTGAGGAGGTGCCCATCTTCCCTCTCACTAGCGCAAGGGCCCACCGTTGTTAAAGTGTCCCCTGTGTGGTATTACTCTTGTTTTGTTGTTTATTTGGCCTCATGCCAGACCTGCCCTAGTCCGTGAGTGACACCTAGTTCTTGCTCAGGACTTGGGTCCTTAAGGCTTCTGTACCCGCCCTTTATTGGGTATTGCTCCTGTGGTGCTGTCTGAAAGGACAAACTGGAAAATGGTAATTACGTTTCCAGTAGTTCCTCAGGATAGCACCCTTATTACCCCCCCTAGGGTTTATTGTGCAGATCAGTTACTATTTGTTGGTATAAACCAGGGGTCTCAAACTCGGTTGGGTATAAGGGGCCGCGCATAAAAAAAAATAAATGGGGGGAGCACACATTATTTGCAGGACAAAGTGTGACATTTTTATTGGTACCTTTTTTTTTATACACGTTTGTATCATTCTTGAACATTTTCGTTTATTATACCAAACGTGCATTTTTTTGTTTAAAAAAAAAAAGACATATTTAATAGTGAAAAAATTCATTCTTTTTATTTTTTTTCTTTACATTTTATCCCCTTTTTATAAGTAATATTGTTTTACAATTAGTACCATATAGTAATTTTGCCCAACATCTTTAATAATGTTCCCAAGCAGGTCCTCTTCTTTTAGTAATGTCCCCCATCCTGTTCCCCTTGTTGTAGTAATGTGCTCATTCTTGTCACCTTGTAGTAATGTCCTCATCCTTGTCCCTTTGTAGAAATGTCCCCACCCTGTAGTAATGTGCCCATCATTGTCCCCATTCTGAAGTAATGTGCACCTCCTGCTTCCATTCATGTAGTAATATGCCCATCATATTCCTCATTCTGTAGTAATGTGCCCATCCTGGTTCTGATTCTGTAGTAATGTGCCCATCCTGGTTCTCATTCTGTAGTAATGTGCCCCTCATTGTTCTCATTATGTAGTAATGTGCCCATCATTGTTCTCATTTTGTAGTAATGTGCCCATCATAGTCCCTATCCTAGTAATGTGCATTGTCACCATCATAGTAATATGCCGAGAATTGTCCCAATCTTAGTAATATGCCCAGCATTGTCCTCGTTTACAAATGTGCCCGTGTTGGTTCTCTTCATGTAGCAATGCTCCACGCTCCCTGTACTGGTCCATTCTGTAGTAATGTCCCCTATTGTGCCATTCTACACACACACACACACACACACATTCTCACCTGTCCTTTGTTCCCACAGTGTCCTCTTCACTGCTTCTTTCAGCTCACAGATTAGTGGACCTCTTGATGATCACGGCCGGTGCAGGGGCCCGCTATCATGAGTGCTTTATTTCAGATGAATGATTTTCCGGTTCTGCGCAGAATCAAGATCTCTGATCAGCTGTTCCTATGGCAGCCCCTGGACAATTAGAGGCCAGCAGGTGACGTCATATGCGTTACTTGCTGGTCTCCGATTGCCCGCGCCTGCCATTGGAATAGCTGTTCAGAGAGCTTGCCTCTGCACAGTGCCAGCAAAACATGCATCATGAAATAAAGCGCTGGACTGCGACGGCCGTGATTGTCAAGGGAGCTGCGAGCCGCAAGAAGAAAACTGCAGGCCAAGTGTTTGATACCTCTAGTATAGACGTTTGAATCCATCCTTCTGTAAGTACTTTAAAAGACACTGGAGAGTGGAGATGGGGAGGGGCCTTTTAACCTCTCTGCAATCCCGTCCCTGTATAGGTCAAGGGGATTAACACCTGTGGTGCTGTCCTGAGGTACTACTGGAAACTGAACTACTGATTACTGGTGGGTGTAATTCCCATTTTTGCACTTGTTCAGACTGCATTTTGGGAGTGCCGTCAGTCTTTTTGTCTACAGAGGGAATACAGTGGCGTCTGGTGACAGAAGCAGAAGTCGCAGGGGCAGGCTCTGGTGGAGATGTGACAGTGATCTTCGGGAAAGTTCACTTTTGTAATAGGGGTGGACTTATTATTTTTTGCTAGGTAAGACCCAGGAAATGTGTAGCCAAGCTGAAAAACAAGGACTGTGCCTTATGTGAAATAGGGTTAGGGAGTTCCTGGCCTAAAAAACTTTTGTTTTGCAATGAACAGACTGTATGTGTGGAAGCTCCTAAATTTGCCTCAGACCTGAGGTCATTAATCAGTGCAGATGTGAAGAACGCCTTTAAAATCTCTCTCCCAGACTAAGGAAAAAGATATTCTAAGAATGAAGAAGACCAGAAGATCATCCCCTTTGTCAGACAGGTCAGAGGGTGAATATGTATTCTCTGATCCTTCGCCTTCCACCTTATGTTCAGATAGCGAGATGTAAAACCACTTTTGTTTCCCTATTGAGGATAAGGACAGATTTGTTAAAGCGGTCAGGTGTTTGTTCGGGGGGCTGGATCTAAAGAAATGATGGGTCTTTAATTAAAAATTTCAAGCCCTGATTAATAGGGAATGGAAGAAGCCTGAGTAAAAGAGGTCCCTGCCATTGTCCTTTAAAATGAAGTACTATTTCGGTGAAGCAACATAATCATCCTGCAATAAGGCACCATGTAGCGCCGGCATCCCTGCACCGCTCACCCTCCTCTCTTTAGCGACACCCACTGACTATCGCCCCGGCCCGCACCATGCTGCCTGGTTTCCCCGCAATCCTCCACATGGGTGTCCTTTGATTCACCCTCCCGGGGCCTGTGTGAGTCGCACGGGTCCTCCAGAAGTGCTCCTAGGGTGTGCACACTCACTGCTGCTCTTCTCTTAAAGGACAATTTCCTGGAAGTGCCTCTCAGCCTATTGCTGAGAGGCACTGAGTACTTAAGGCACTCTCCCACTAGGGAAGGTGCCTGAGCAATGTGATTAGTTAGTGGTATGTTCCCTAGCCAGCTATTTGTGAGGTCCACTGTCCATTCCCTAGCCAATGTACATTCCTGTATCCTTGCCCTGCTGGTACCCTGTACCTGTCCATCTTGGCCGTGTTACCTGCCTCAGCCATCCCAGGGGTTCCTGTCTGTACTAGTGATTGTGCCTGTCCGCCCTGGCCATGTTTTCAGCCTCAGCCATCCCGGTAGTTCCTGTCTATACTAGAGACTCTGCCTGTTTGCATCTATGTCTGTCTTTGCCCTGGGGGTCAGCTGCCAAAGTCCCAGTCACTGCTTTGGGAGTGGCACTTGGTGTCTGCCTCACAATGGGCACTTAGTCAAGCCCCTTCCACTAAAGTGTAGTGAAGCCTCTACCACTAAAGTGTAAGCCCGGGGTCTCCCTGTGTCCAGGGGTCTACTCTCACTCGCTGCTTTACCATCTCCAGCGGCAAGCATTACACAACAAAATTACATGTGGCCATCTCAACAGCATCCAAAAGGTTTGCCTGGGCCTTCAAGGATCTGGGAGTTCTTAGGGATTGCCTAAGTAGGCAGCAGACAGGTTTCTTAGGGGTACATGGGAATCTTCAGCAGGGGTCCTGAAACCAGCTGTTTTGGCAACATGCATTTCTAGATTGTTCATGGTCTGGTTAGATCATCTATAAGATAAATTAAAAAACATGGTCGCTAGAGAGAAAATATTGACCACTTTTCCCTTAATGCACGGGGCAGCAGCTTTTTATAGCCGATGCTTCGGCTGACTCAGCGAGACTAGCGGTCAGATGGGCTTCATTATCTAATGCTGCATGTAGAGCCCTCTGGTTGAAATGTTGGCCGGGGGACATGCAGGCCAAGCAAAATTGTTCTGTGTGAGGATTAACTCCTTTTTAGCACTGCGTTAGATGACTTCTTGGATATGGCAGGAGACAGAGGGGCTTTCCAAATCTGTCCTTTCTGGGCTACAAGAGATCATTTCGAAGGAGATGAACTAGTAGAAGAATACCCTCTAAAGATCAGAAGTAAAGGAACAGTGGCTTTGGGTTCCTCACAGGATAATAAAAAGTCCTCCCATGTGGAGTCTTCTAGAGATAATATCACGCTGGGTTCCTCACAGGATAATAAAAAGTCCTCCCATGTGGAGTCTTCTAGAGATAATATCACGCTATATATATATATATATATATATATATATATATATATATATATATATGCTGTGTATGTATGTCTGTATATGTGTGTGTATATATATATATATATATATATATATAGATATATATATATATATATAGATAGATATAGATATACATACACTCTTAAGGCTACTTTACACACTGCGATATCGGTCCCGATATCGCTAGTGTGGGTACCCGCCCCCATCTGTTGCGCGACACGGGCAAATCGCTGCCCGTGTCGCACAACAGCCGTCACACATACATACCTGCCCGGCGACGTCGCTGTGACGGGCGAACCGCCTCCTTTCTAAGGGGGCGGTCCGTGCGGCGTCACAGCGACGTCACTGAACCGCCGCCCAATAGCTGCGGAGGGGCAGAGCTGAGCGGGACGTAACATCCCGCCCACCTCCTTCCTTCCTCATAGCGGCCGGGAGGCAGGTAAGGGGAGCTTCCTCGTTCCTGCGGCGTCACACGCAGCGATGTGTGCTGCCGCAGGAACGAGGAACAACTTCGTTATTGCTGCAGTAACGATATTTGAGAATGGACCCCCATGTCGCCGATTAGCGATTTTGCACATTTTTGCAACGATGCAAAATCGCTTATCGGTGTCACACGCAACGGCATCGCTAATGCGGCCGGATGTGCGTCACGAATTCCGTGACCCCAACGACTCCGCATTAGCGATGTCGCAGCGTGTAAAGCCCGCTTTACACTCTGTGCAGAATTACTAGGCAAATGAGAATTTTGATCACATGATACTTTCTATACATGTTGTCCTACTCAAAGCTGTATAGGCTTGAGAGCCAACTGCCAATTAAGTAAATCAGGTGATGTGCATCTCTGTAATGAGGTGGGGTGTGGTATAATGACAAAACATCCTGTATAAGGTGTGCTTAATTATTAGGCAACTTTCTTTCCTTTGCCAAATTGGGTCAGAAGAGAGATTTGATGGGCTCTGAAAAGTTCAAAATTGTGAGACGTCTTGCAGAGGGATGCAGCAGTCTTGAAATTGCCAAACTTTTGAAGCATGATCACTGAACAATCAAGCGTTTCATGGCAAATGGCCAACAGGGTCACAAGAAACGTGTTGGGGAAAAAGGTGCAAAATAACTGCGGAATTGAGGAAAATCAAGCATGAAGTTGCTAAGATGCCATTTGCCACCAGTTTGGCCATATTTCAGAGCTGCAACATTACTGGAGTATCAGAAAGCACAAGGTGTGCAATACTCAGGGACATGACCAAGGTAAGGAAGGCTGAAAAGCGACCACCTTTGAACAAGAAACGTAAGATAAAACTTCAAGACTGGGCCAAGAAATATCTTAAGACTGATTTTTCAAAGGTTTTATGGACTGATGAAATGAGAGTGACTCTTGATGCGCCAGAGGCTGGATCAGTAAAGGGCAGAGAGCTCTACTCCGACTCAGACTCCAGCAAGGTGGAGGTGGGGTATTGGTATGGGCTGGTATCATCAAAGATGAATTTGTGGGACCTTTTCGGGTTGAGGATGGAGTGAAGCTCAACTCCCAGACTTACTGCCAGTTTCTGTAAGACAACTTCTTCAAGCAGTGGTACAGGAAGAAGTCGGTATTGTTCAAGAAAAACATGATTTTCATGCAGGAGAATGCTCCATGACATGCATCCAACTACTCCACAGCGTGGCTGGCCAGTAATGGTCTAAAAGATGAAAAATTAATGACACGGCCCCCTTGTTCACCTGATCTGAACCCCATAGAGAACCTGTGGTCCCTCATAAAATGTGAGATCTACAGGGAGGGAAAACAGTACACCTCTCAGAACAGTGTCTGGGAGGCTGTGGTGGCTGCTGCACACAATGTTGATCGTAAACAGATCAAGCAACTGACAGAATCTATGGATGGTAGGCTGTTGAGTGTCATCTTAAAGAAAGGTGGCTATATTTGTCACTAATTTTTTGGGGTTTTGCTTTTGCATATCAGAAATGTCTATTTCTACATTTTGTGCAGTTATATTGGTTTACCTGGTGAAAAGAAACAAGTGAAATGGGAATATATTTGGTTTTTATTAAGTTGCCTAATAATTCTGCATAGTAATAGCAATAGCCAAATCTAAAACAAACCCACTCCAACTAACAAAAATATTAAGCTTTGAGATTTGAGTCTTTTGGGTTGATTTTGAGCATAGTTCTTGATCAATAATAAAAAACAAATCCTCTAAAATACAACTTGCCTAATAATTTTTAATTGGAGCGCCTGGTCTATTCTCGCCTCACCCACTACCTCTCCTCTCACTCTCTTCTAGATCCTTTACAGTCTGACTTCCGCCCTTTACACTCAACAGAAACTGCCCTTGTCAAAGTGACCAATGACCTGCTGTTGACAGCAAAACGTAACGGTGACCACTCTCTGCTTATCCTTCTCTCTGCCGCCTTCAACACTGTTGACCACCATCTCCTTCTCTCTATGCTCCATTCATGGTTCTCTTCCATTCTTTCTGGCCGTTCATTCAGTGTATCATTTGCTGGCTCCACATCTTCTTCTCTTCCTCTCACTGTTGGGGTCCCTCAAGGTTCAGTCCTTGGCCCTCTTCTTTTCTCCCTCTACACTGCCCCAATTGGAATGACCATCAGCAGATTTGGCTTTCAGTACCATCTTTATGCTGATGACACACAACTATACACCTCATCCCCTGAGCTCACCCCCCGCTGTACTACAGAACACAAGTGACTGCCTGACTGCAGTTTGCAATGTCATGTCTGCTCTCTACCTGAAACTTAACCTTGCCAAAACTGAACTTCTTCTTTTCCCTCCATCTTCCAACCTTCCTAAACCTGACATCTGCCTCTCTGTGTGTGGCACAACGATAAGTCCTAGGCAGCAAGCCCGCTGTCTGGGTGTTATACTTGACACTGATCTTTCCTTCACCTCCCATATATAATCTCTTGCCCGCTCCTGCCGCTTGCACCTGAAGAACATCTCTAGAATCCGCCCCTTTCCCACAATGGAAACAACAAAAACCCTCACTGTGGCCCTGATCCATTCCCGCCTTGACTACTGTAACTCTCTATTAATTGGTCTCCCCCTAACTAGACTCTCTCCTCTACAGTCCATCATTAATGCAGCAGCTAGGGTCATCTATCTGGCTAATCGCTACTCGGATACATTTGCTCTGTGCCAGTCCATGCACTGGCTGCCCATATATCACAGGATCCAATTCAAACTGCTTGTTCTCACCCACAAAGCTCTCCACAGTGCAGCACCCTTTTACATCTCCACCCTCCTCTCTGTCTATCACCCCACCTGTTCTCTACGCTCTGCAAATGACTTTCGACTAACATCCACACTAATTCGAACCTCCCACTCCCGGATCCAAGACTTCTTCCGAGCTGCACCAATCCTCTGGAACGCTTTACCCCAAGAAGTTAGGACGAATCACAACTTACTCCGCTTCAGACGCACCCTAAAAACGCATGTTTTTAGGGTGGCTTTTCACACTCCCTAATCAGATCCAATTCACACAGTCCCTCTACAACTTCTCACAACATAACCCCATGTCAAACTCCATTCCACCCAAATGCATCTCACGGTTTGGGCCAATTGGTCCAGGAAGCCATTATCTATCCCCCATTTCCTTGAGATGGCTGGATTGTCACTGTAAATAAGCACTTGTACCTTGCCCCCCCTTATCTCATTGTAGAAATGTAAGCTCTCACGAGCAGGGTTGTCTTTTTTTCCCTCTAAATATTGTATTTTCTATAACTGTTACTTGTTTGTATATGATCCTCCTGAATTGTAAAGCGCTGCGGAATATGTTAGCGCTATAGAAATAAAGATTATTATTATTATTATTGCACACTGTGTATGTTAGGGAACCTGTCAGGTGCAATATACACCGAGAACCACGAGCAGTTCTGGGTGTATATTGCTAATCCCTGCCTAACCATTCCTGTATACACTAGCATAGATAAAGAGATCTTTAGAAAGAGTATTTCTAAAGATCCTTTGATATGTTGATGAGCGCAGGGACTAGTCACAAGGGCATGCTATATGCCATATAATGCTCCAGATTCTCAAGTAGCTCAAAGGAGGGTCAGTTTCTAGCTTCTCTAATCAGCAAACCTGTTTTCAGCTGTGCTAACATCTTGCACAAGAGTTTTCAAGGGATTTCTAAACATTCATTAGCTTTCTAACACAGTTAGCAAACACAATGTAACATTAGAACACTGGAGTTGGTGGTTGCTGGAAATGGGCCTCTATACACCAATGTAGATATTGCATTCAAAACCAGACGTTTGAAGCTAGAATAGTCATTTACCACATTAATAATGTATAGAGTGTATTTCTGTTTAATTTAAAGTCAACTTCATTGAAAAAAAGCTCAATTGAAAAAAATGTGCTTTTCTTTCCAAAATAAGCAAATATTTAAGTGACCCTAAACTTTTGAATTGTAGTGTATACATCTGGAAGATTGCCTCTATAAATTTATTAGGGAAGGCAAAGCGTCTAAGCGTTTCTCACATGAACATCCAGTCAATCCTGTCGGAGGTTTTATTGGCATCTGTGCCCAGTAACACCAGGGACTTGTGGTGTGCCATGGCGTACTGCATCAGATGAAGTATGCGTATCAAATTATCCCGTCCCTCTCTTCCTTTTACAAAGCCCACCTGTTCAGGGGAGATCAGTGTAGGCAGAATAGTGTTTAAATGATTTAGCAGCGAAATCTGTCTGCAATTGCTATAGACTTCAGGGTCTTTCCCCTCCTTATGGATAAGGGAGATATGTGCTTCCAAAGATTGCTTTGGAAGGGGTGAGCCCTGGAGCACATTGTTGATAAGGCGCTAGACATGCGGGAGTAGTGGTTCCCTGAAGGTCTTATAGTATGATATTGAGAATCCATCTGGACTGAGGCTCTTTCCTGTGGGGTACCTCGACAGAACTGACTGGAGCTCATCACTGGTAAACGGGGCTGTCAGCGCTCTTTGGGCTGGGGTTAGCATCGGTAGCTGTAGGTCCAACAAGAACAAGATTGTGTCTCTGCATCTTTTGTCTGCTTGATCTAATGTCTCTTGTTCTCGAATATTGTAAAGCATGTAGAATTACTTGCAAAAGGCATCAGCGATACTCTTAGGGTCTGTCAGCTTTTGGTTATGGGTGCCTTTTAAAGAGTAAACGAACTTGCGTATTTTCCGTTTTTTTATCGGTGACACCATTAATTTCGAGACTTTGTCTCCATGAACAAATAAGCGATCTCTTCAGTTCATGTAGAGTTTCACAGATTGTTTGTTCAATATATCTCTGAGCCTTTGGCACAATTTTGTCAGGGGGCTAAAAATACTGGTCGAATGAGAAGTTTTATATAGCTTTTGTATTTCACAGTAGAGTGACTTTATCTCCTCCTTTCTGGACTTATTGATGTGTGAGGCCAGGGAGATTAGATCACCTCTAATGATTACCTTGTGAGGTTCCCATACCATGGGGAAAGGGACTGCATCTCCAGCATTGCTGTGGAAGTAGTCGTCAAGAGCTTTTGTAATGCATGCTTTCTGCTGTGGGTGGGACAGAATAGATTCATTTAGTTTCCATGACCAGTTCAGCGCCTTATTCACCAGTGAAATGCTTAATTTAAGAAGGGAGTGGTCTGAGTGGATACTAGTGATGAGTTTAGCATGTTGTACCTTGGATAAATTCAGAAATGGGACAAAGATATCATCAGTTCGGCTGTATGAAGTTTGTGCTGGCGCATAATGGGTGTAGTTTTTTTTTGCAGGGTTGAGATGTCTCCATGCATCTATCAGTTGGGCCGCATGTAAAATTTTATGTATGCGTGACAGTGCTTTTTTTCATGAGTGAGGATCTGTAGGTAGATGAGTCAAGCTCCGGATTGAACGCTGCGTTCAGGTCTCCTCTCAGTATGAACGTGCCCTCTATGAAATGTTTGGCTTCTTTCAGAACTCCCACTATCCATCTATCTTGCTTTACATTTAGTGCATAGACATTTCCTATTGTAATCAGAGTGTGAGCTATTTTCCCTTTGACATAGATGTAGCAACTCATATTATCCGTTATCGTATCCAGCAATTAGAATTGTGTGTGTTTTGAGAAAGCTATGTCTACTCCCCTATCTTTCTTTGTGGATGAATATGAGTGTATGTTTATTATAGAACGCTTTGTCAAAGTTTAGAGATTTCTCTTGGACCAAGTGTGATTCTTGGACCAAGTGTGATTCTTGGAACAGGAATATGTCGAGCTTCTCTTTTTTTAAGATGTGCAAGAATTTGTGAACACTTAACTGGTGAGTTGAGGCGTCTTGCATTGTATGAGTCGAATGTCAACAGGTTGTGTTGTTTAGCAATGATCTTCAATGTGAGTGTTTGTGTCGACCCCCTCCCATTCCAAACCCAACACCTCCAGTGGGAGTATCCCAGTGGGGAAAAAGTAAGAGCTGAAAAGAGAAAAATAGCAGAAAGGGGGGTAGAGTGTTGTAGGAAGGGTATGTTAGGCATGCCCTTACGAACGAAAGCCTCTGGATGATGTTCTTAGTGTGTATCAATGGTTAAATGAAATATTCTGTGGGGAAGAACCCTGTAAACATGTGTAACATTGTATGCAAAAACATTCAACCTAGAAAGGAAAAGATTAAGTCGAGTGAGAGAGCAGAGTGAAACATAGAATGCAACAAATGAGTTATATAGAAAGACATACGACTACTCATCACGGTCCGCGTCCATTACAGCCGCCCTCCACCCCTCTCATCAGTCGTACTCTGGTGGCCTGGATTCGGACTGGTGCGACTTGGCAGGTCTTCACCGGGGATGCTGAGTTTTGGGATGTTCCACGGTCTCCCATAGCTGCTGGGAGGGCAGCTGGGGCAGGTACAAGGCAGGCTGGAGCTGGTTCAGGTCTGGAATCAAGCATGGAGAAATGTCCATTTCCATGCAAAGGGTTGAGAAGTCCTTAGGGGTTCTTGCGGTGATCTTCTTTCCTTTGGTTGAGACTAGGATGCCAAAAGGGATTAGCTAATAAAATTGGTGTTGATTTTTTCCTCAATTCATTTGTGAGAGGTTTGAGAAGGCGGCGCTTGGCCAGAGTGGAGGGAGCTAAATCCTGAAAGATAGCACTATTGGACCTTCCATGTTGAATGCAGGGGTTTGACCTAGCCTTTTGGAAGATTTTGTCTTTGATACAAAAATCCAATATCCGACAGTTGATATCTCTAGGTGGTTCTTTAGGATTAGGTTTTGGGCGCAGTGCTTTGTGTGCCCGCCCGATGACTCGGTGGTGTCTTTCTTCTTAATCTAGGTAGGTTGAGATGAGGTCTTTTAAGGTTTTGGCGTTTTCCTCTGTGACTATTGACTCCAGGATACCACGTATCCAAAGATTATTACGTCTGTTTCTGTTCTCCAGATCTCCCATAGAGGCGTAGAGTTTATAGATGGGGTCCTCGTGCAACTGGAAGCCTGCTTCTAGTGCTTGGGCATGGGACATGATGGCCACCTGGGACTGTTCCAAATCCTCCACTCTGTGTCCAAAATTGGTGCATGTCCTGTTTAATCTCTGCAAGGTTTTTCGGTAATGGAGCGAAGGCTGATTTGAGGGTTCTGGTGATGAAGACCAGGAAATATGGTTTGTCTGCGCTGGACAAGTTATCTACATCTTCGTTAGCCTCGTCGGGGTTGTAATCAGGAGAATGTTGTCTGTCCTTTACTTTGCTCAGTCTGTTGTTTATTTTTCTGTTTGTTGATAAATTTATCCATGTCTTTCTTGTGGGACTTGGAAGCTTGGTATGTTTCTGTTGACACTGGCTTCTGACCTTTTACCATGTTGTTTCGTTCTGTTAGCAGGTTGAGCAGGGGTTCTTCCAGGACACAGAAGGGACTGTGATTACATCCTTCTGGGGCACCTGGTTTGTATATGAATTGGGTGTTTAGGTGTTAGTTCTTAAGGTGTCTTTCTGTCTTGAAGCAAGTGACAGGGGGGTGCACGTTAGTGGGATACAGCTGTCTTCTATGGTGTGGCTGGTAGGGGATCAGCCCCTACTCTCCCCAGGAGATTTAAGAACTGTCCTCTTTTAGGTATCCCTGAGCCAGACCCTATGCTGACTGGCAGTTATTAAATTTGTGGTGGCAGACTTTTGCCGTGTGTATGTGTGACGCCCTGGCCTATCAGGTCGTCACAGGGTATTGTGCAATCTGCCCTTCTGCATGATATCCATCTCCTCCTTTGTTACGGGTCCCTGACCGTTGGTGTTGCTAAGAACAAGCTAATCAAAACCATAGGAACACTCTGCACCACACCCACCAGACACACCAGTGGACAGCCTGAAGGGAATAGGGCTGGCCACCTGGGGGGTTGGTTAAGGGGAGGTCAGGAGTGTTGAGAGTCACTCCTCAACTCACTGTCTCCTAAGAGGAGAGGTCATGGGTAGTTGAGTGGTGACTCTCGAGAGGAGAGGTCAGGAGCTGGGCTCCTCGTATACTAGGTGGCAGACGTTGATCTGGGCCTGGTAGGCGCTGGACCCCGATCGCAGGGGATCGTGACAAGGGGCAAGGACTGTCGAGGAGGACAGCCGGCGGCCTTGTGCCATCACCGGGCAGGGGCCAGGGCACAACTGGGTACGTGGACCCCAGGCGAGGAAGTAGCTTCAGGCGTCCTGGTAATTCACCCGAAAAGGACGGAGCCTTCAAGATCCGTTCTCCACCCGCTCCAAAATCTGGGTACTAGCGCAACGAGGGGGATAGGACTTTCCCACTGCCTAGTCCAGAAAATCCCAAGCGGGAACCCTGAGAGCAAGCTCACTCCGTTAGCCATACGGGTGAGCGGGACCCGTTTTAGTTTCAAGCTGAAAGGGACCAACTGTAGAAAAAGGTGCCACGGTCAAGGTCACAGGCTAACAAGCAACACCAACGGGCACGGAATCCAGGCGTGCTCCCTTGCTGCTGCAGTGGCATCAAGAACCTTTGGTTTACCACGGTTGTCAGCGTTATTAGACTGAGTGAGTACGCAATTAACCCTTACTGGCCCGACGACACCTCCCCGACACCACCACCAAGTCCGGGGGCATCCCCTGTACCCGTGGAGGGGTTAAACAACTGGCTGCCCACACCATCACCACCGGGTACTTCCAGCCGCAGCGGATCCGGATCCGAGTAGCCCGGCTGCTGACGTGGGGGCGGCACATATGTGCCACTGGTAATAAGCAGATTACTGTGTGCCGTCAGTGAGCTAATACTGCTGTGGAGCCTGGCTCCAGGTTTTCCTGGTGTGCCTCAGTGGTCCAGGGCCTTGACACTTCAGGTACTATTCGAGCTGTTGTCAGCTGAGGAGGGTCCTGACCTGGTTAACGGCGGATCAGGCAGTCACTACTCAGTGGAGAGCCTGCAGCTGCAGCACCGGGATTAGGCCGCAAACCAGCTTTCACTCCGCCCGGACGCCCAGGGGCCAGTCTGCCCAGAGCGGGAGTCCCGCAACCCGCAGGAGGTAAGGAGAGGGGTGCCTGCGATTTACCGGATTACTTCTGGAGGCAGGGATTCCAATTGCGGTGCTTCCGTGATGGGCTACGCTGCATTCCAGGCCGCAGCTCCCCCATATCTGCTAGGCCTCAGCTTCGGCCTAGCTCCCTACTCTCACGCAGACTAGCAGCTGGCAGCACAACCTCACCCCCCATTCAGGCCTTCTCCACCCACGACTTACCTGGTGTAGATAGGTGCTGAAGAGGGGTGGGAGGCCTAGTTCTCTCCTTACTTGCTGGTCGGGGTGACCGGGAAAGGGAAGCCGGCTGGCTGCAGGCGCGCGGGTCCCCAAGATTTCAGCCGTCTGCCTCGGGCAGTGTGCAATCTCGGCGGGCTGACGGCGGTGTTTCTGACTAGGTGGTTTCCTGCCAGGGAGGGATAAGCTCAGTCTCCACCCAGTATTTATTTTTTTTTTTACTTTTTTTTACTTGGTCCCATTATTGAGCATGTTGGATATGATATTTCTTCATTTCATTTCATTTCACTGATCTCATGTGCTCCTGTACTCATATAAAGCAGTTCATGAGATCAGAGTCAGTGACTCACTGTCAGCCTTAACAAAGAAGAACATCTCCTCCACGGGAGAAGAGGAGAGTCTAATGTAAGACTCTCCGAGATACAATATGCCTTTCAGGGGCTGAATAATGTGGTCTTGGGAGGTTTTGCTCTGGGGAGCAAGTTAACTGGACAATTATATGCACAATGTGGATGCAGTTAATGGCACACCATCCCCAAAATTGGACAGAAAAGAGGGTAAGTTTTTTTGTGGCGATCGTACTGCTAATCGCACTGAGGCAATTATCCTTGCAGAAATCACTTCACCTAACTATTTCACTGGACTGCCAGTCAATAATAGGATTGTGCATAACCAACAAGGGAAGGCCGAATATAATGGGAGTAGGGAGACCTTACAAGACATACCAGGAAAGGAGCTCCTTGTGAAGAGCCCCTATGCGAATGTTCATATTATGCAGAATTTGCGTAAAACTTCCCTGAAAGGTGCAGAGTTTTGCACAAACTTCGCCGACTGTCATGGTGGCGTTGGGCGCTGTTTAGATTACAGATTTTGACACTTCACCTAATAGTTTCTCTGGTGTCTGGAGTCAACACAGGCAGACTCAGGTATGTACGTATGATTGTTGAGGATGTCATCCTGGGATCATATTCTCCACTTTGTGGGTTCTTCCTGTTTTTAATTGTTTTGAATTAATATTAATAAAGTTTCTACTTTTATAAAAATAACATACGAGGGGCGATCCAAAAGTAATGATAATCAATAAAAAACACAATGAATATATTAAAAAAAAAATATTTTTCTACATAGTCTCCTAACAAGTCTATACATTTAGTCTATCTCTTTTCTAAACTTAGAATTCCCTTCGAAAAAAATTCTTAATCTTGACCCTCAAAAAAATCCCCACGGTTATCACGTCGCTATTGTCGTCAAATTTCTTGCCCCGGAGGTGTTCCTTGAGGCGAGGAAAGAGAAAGAAGTCACTGGGGGTTAGATCTGGCGAATAGGGGGGGTGTTCCACTAGTTCAAAGCCCGCTTCTTGAATGGTTGCCATGGCAACTGCAGCTTTGTGAGCCAGTGCGTTATCTTGGTGAAACAGCACTCCAGCCTGCAGTTTGCCGCGCCTTTTCTCCTTGATAGCCTCCCGCAATCTTCTAATTTGTTCTGCGTAGTAGGAGCCCGTAATAGTGGCTCCCTTCTCCAAATAGTCCACCATAATAATTCCTTCAGTGTCCCAAAAAACGGACGCCATAACCTTCCCTGCTGAGCTTGACACTTTGAATTTCTTCGTCGTCGGCTCGTTTTCATGTCATCGATTGTTGTTTAGTTTCGGGATCAAAGTGGTGGATCCAGGTCTCGTCCATGGTCAAAAAAGTGACAAAAAATTCTCCTTGTCTGCTTGGAACTTTTTGAGATTTGCTATTGAAATGTCAACTCGTTTCTTCTTTTGCTCGTCGGTTAACATTTTTGGCACCCAACACGCGGAGACTTTTCTCATATGCAATTCTTTTGCAAGGATTCTTTTAATACTGCCATATGAGATCCCTGTGACCTCAGCTACATGCCTGATAGTCACTCTTCGATCTGCCAATACAACTTCTTCAACTTTTTTCACGTTTTCTTCATTGAGGGACATGGATGGGCGTCCTTCACGATGTTTATCTTCTGTCGATGTTCTTCCCAGCTTAAATTCCTTGGCCTAGCGTGCAACTGTGGAATATGGAGGAGAAGAGTCCCCCAATGTTTCCACCAAGTCGCTGTGTATGTCTTTGGTAGTCATTTTTTTCAAGCAGAGGTATTTGATGACAGCTCTGAGCTCGTTTTTTTCCATTTTGATGTTCACTCCTCGGCAGTTCATATTCAAATGAATTTAGCTCCCGGGAATTGTGGCCTATTTAAGTGATTTTTTTTTTCCTGGACTAGTGGGTACCTAAGAGAGAAGAAAACATTTTATTTTAATTTCTGTGTGCAATAGAAATAACCGATTATCTTTACTTTTGGATCGCCCCTCGTATGTATACGCTTTCACTTCATACCTGATCATTATTTTGGTTGGGCTGTTGTTTTCTGACTAGTCAGAAGTGTGTGTTTCATAAAGACAATTGATATTTAAAAGACTCAGGTGTTGACCTGCGGTGTGTGGATTCATAGGCAGACTAGCAAGAGAGAGCTAATCTCTGCTGGTCATCTTGCTCCTTTGGTCACATGTTATAGGGAGGCCTCTCACATCTGCTCCCCACCTATTTATGATACATTAAACCTTCCACCCATGCCAGCAATAGTTTAACCTATGTTGGTCTCTGAGGTGTGGTGTCCTAGACTTATTGATAAAAATTGTGCTCATTGCTTGGTGAGGTTGTGGAGTTTACCCCTGTTGTTTTGTGGCTTCCTTCCTGCTTTTGTTTTTCCTCCTTAACCTCTTAATGTTTTTACCTTTTGTGTGCGCGTGCCATTTTGGTTTTCCCCTGTCTGTCTTTCTGTGGGTTTCATCACACTCTTGACCCATCCATCCCTGAGTGGAGGGGGAATCTGATCAGAACTGGTGAGGAGCAGGGCCAGGAAGGAGACTCCGGATTCTCTAACATCAGGACTATCCGTAGGAGCCCCGGTTCCCCACTATCCCATAGTCAGTCATCGTGACATGAATGCATGGAAAGAAGGCAACATGGAATGGACTGTGGAAGAGATTTGTGACCAGGAGAAACACTCATTTCCATCACATCACACTCATGGGACAACAAGAAACAGAGCAAGAAATAAAAAAGCTAGAACTTGACATTATAGCTGGCGCCAGTTTGTATTCCAGCGTGCATCCAGTTGCTGTGCTATCAAGGCAATTGCAGTCATTCTCTCTCCAGGCGGCTGAATTAAAGGGGGGCGGTAGAGCAACAAGCGCAGTCAACTACACCAGCACAACCTGTTCCAGTTGCTGGATCAACCGAACACAAACTACCCCTCCCGAAAAGATTTTAGGGGGAGCGCAGCCGGTTTGTCACCTTTAGAGAAACATGTAAGTTATACTTTTAAGTCCCCACTTCTCTGGTAGTGAGGCACAGCGGGTGGGAATTGTGGTCTTGCTCTTGAGTGGGAACCCACAAGCATGGGCTTTTCCTCTGCCTCGACTCACCTTTCTTTTTTTTTTTTTTTTTTGTCAGTGGATGGGTTTTTCTCAGCACTTAGGCTGATCTATGATGATCCAGACAAAACCTCTCTAGCCGAGTCTAAAATCCATTTACTACAACAGGGGCTCGGCCTGCAGAGGATTATTGCACCTGTCAAATTTTGTTTAAATGCAGATTGCACATTTTCTGTTAGTACACTAAACCTCATTTCAATCCAGAAATATTACTGAGTCCATCATTTATTAGATATATGAAACTGAAATAGCTGTTGCAAAAACCCAAATTGTTATAAAGAAAAAAGGTTGACATTAATAGGGGTGCCCAAACTTTTTGATATGACTGTATTTCAGCTGCAGGTTTTCAGCCCACTAAATTACAGACTATTTAAAATGGGACTGTTCCAAGAACCTCAAAGCTCTGCAATGATTTTTAGAGTTTGCGAATTATTACCGGACGTTTATTAAGAATTTGTCTGCTATAGCAAGACCACTTACTGACATGACTAAGAAGGGTACGAACTCCTCTACATGGACTCAGAGTGCTTTGTATGCTTTTGAATGTCTTAAGAAATGCTTCTCTTAGGCCACCGTATTGATACAGCCTGATGTATGTCAACTTGTTACAGTGGAGGTTTATGCGTTAGAAATAGGGGTGGGAGCTGTATTGTTTCAGGGTCCGTCTCTTGGTAAACTGTATCATGCACATTATTTTCTAAGAAATCCTCTTTAGCTGAACGTAATTGTGATATTGTTAACACGGAATTACTGAGGATCAAGTTGGCGTTTGAGGATTGTTGACACTTTCTGTAAAGAGCATTTAATTTGGTTATTACCGACCATTAAAACCGTCTTTACCTTGAGTCGGCTAAGCGTCTTACACCAAGACAAGCTCAGTGGTCATAATTTTTTAATACGTTTATTTTTTTCATTACTTCTCACCCAGGTTGTAAAAAACATTAAAGTCGATGCTTTGTCTAGAGGTTTTACGGGAGGGGAGAAATCTGTTAGGAGCCTGTGCCTACTTTTCATAAAGAAATAGTGATGTTGGCGCACAGTACTGATGTGGGGTCTGAAATTGCTAATGCTCAAGGTGATGCGCTGTCTGTGAGTTTCAGGTGAACAAGTCATTTGTTCCCCAGAATCTTCGTCTTAATGTTCTGGGTGAGCATCATGATTCTGTCCTGGCTTGTCACCCTTTGGTTAAAGTTTAAAAGAAAGAGACGGTGGATCTCTTATTGCGTCGCTTTTGGTGGCCCAGAGTCCGGAGGGACGTGCCATTCAAAAAGCATTATTAATTTACAATTTGCCTAAGGCAACTAAACCCTAAACTAAAGACTAATTAAAATATAACTTTTATTCATTTACTAAAAGGATTTTATGTTTTCTTATGTACCGTATTTTTCGGACTATAAGACGCGCCCTGGTTTTAGAGAAGGAAAATAAAATTTGATGCAAAAAATTTGGTCATGACACACTGTTATGGGGCGAGGATCTGCTGCTGACACTATTATGGGGGTAATGTCCCCAAATTCTCAACTAAGGTACCCCATCCTGGAAATGATCCTCCTGCCTTGTGTGTATATATATATATATATATATATATATATATATATATATATTGTGAGACTGTGACCGGGGTTATCTATGACGGCCGGTATGTCTCGCCCAGGTTGTGCTCACTCCATGATAGAAAGTGAATCCACTATAGGGTTAATGCTGTTTCCCTATAGACTGAAGGAAGGGTTAAATAGAATCAGGAACGAGGGCAGGTGTGCCGGGTGTGAGGGAGTGAACAGAACTCCCTGAGTTTTCTGCTGGAGAGGACATGTATTGTGTTATGGACTTTTGTTTGGACATTAAAACCGTGTGCTGTGAACCTTAATGCCTGGATCCCGTGTCTTCTGCTGCGCAGCCGACCGTGCTACCTCACATATGGTGGAGAATGCGGGCATGACAGCCGGTGAGGTGTAGCATCCATCCCTGGTGACCCAGCTGCGCATGTCCTGGATTCGAGCGGCTATACTACAGCCCAAACCCGGCGACGCCATGGAGGACATACTAAAGCATTTGGCTCAGGCTAATGCACAGCAGCAACAGACCAATGCACACCCGCTCCAATCCTTGCAAGTGCAGGAAAAAAAACTCCAAGAACAGTTGGATCAGGCCAATGCACGTCAGCAGCAATCCTTGCAAGTGCAGGTCAAAATGCACCAAGAACAGATGGAGCAGGCCAATGCACGTCAGCAGCAATCCTTGCAAGTGCAGGACAAAAGGCACCAAGAACAGATGGAGCAGGCCAATGCACGTCAGCAGCAAGCCTTGCAATTGCAGGAAAAAAGGCACCAAGAACAGATGGTTCTCCTGGCCAAGTCGATCCGTGCCGGACCGGCAGCAACAACCCCGGGACCGGGTGACGACGGCAGCGTCCGGAAAGCGGTGAGACAAGCGTTGCAAAAGATGACCCCGGGTGATGATGTGGAAGCGTTCCTGGCGGTGTTTGAGCGGGTGGCCGAGCGGGAAAAGCTGCCGACCCCGCAGTGGGCTGAGGTATTGTCGCCCTATCTGACGGGGGAACCCCAAAAAGCGTACCTGGACCTCTGTGCCGAGGACGCCATTGACTATGTGACCCTGAAAGCCGAAATACTGGCTCGGTTGGGGGTGAATACCTATGTACGGGCTCAGCGGGTAAATCAGTGGTTCTTTGAGGAAGCCAAACCCGTACGCTCCCAGGCCTATGACTTGTTGCATCTTGTAAAAAAGTGGTTGCAGCCTGACACTCTGAGCCCGGCGCAAATGGTGGAAAGGGTAGTAGTGGATCGTTTTGTGCGCACTTTACCCGTCACCGTTCAACGGTGGGTCGGACAGGGTGACCCGAGTACCCTGGACCAATTAGTGTCCCTGGTAGAGCGGCATGTGGCTACGCAGGACTTGATACGGGACACTGAGACTTTGCGTACCGCCCGTCGGTCCGGCCCCTCCAAGCCTAGGGCCAAGCACCCACCGCTGACAACGGTACAGGAGTCCCCTACCGTCCCGTCTGAGGCCGCGGCCGCCATTCCTAAGGTCCGGAAGGTTCTGTACCCTAAACGACAACCCGTCAAGGGGGTTTCCGTCCCCATTAGATGTTGGCGGTGCCAGCGGGTGGGACATATGGAAGCCCAGTGTCCACTCACCACGGAGCCCATGGATTGTGGGGTTACCCGGCGGGGTTCAATGTATGCTCAGGTGGTGTGTACCGCTGACCTGGTCTCCCCAGAGACAGAGCCCCACTTGTGCCAAATACAGGTGAATGGATGTCCGGTTACAGGATTGTTGGATTCCGGAAGCTTAGTAACCCTTGTGCGATCCACCTTGAGAGCTAAAGTAAAGGCCACAGGACGCACCGTGGGGGTGGTTTGCATACATGGGGACCGCCGCGACTATCCCACGGGGATTGTCACCATCACAGCACCTTGCGGTCAGGTGCAACATGAGGTGGGACTTCTTAACACTCTTCCTTATGACGTGATCCTAGGAAGGGATCTGCCCTATTTTTGGACTTTATGGAGGGGACCCCCTAAGTCCCCTCAGATATTGGTCGGTCCGGGACCTGAGCCCTACAATCCTGAATCCGGGACACCTGCCGTAGGGGTCACCATGATAGGGACAGAGTGTGAACCCGATAGGTCGCCCCTAGAGGTATTGGCAGGAGAGGCTGAGACGGTCGAGCCCATCCCGGAGTTGGAGACGTCCCCGGATACGTTTGGGACAGCCCAACTCCAGGACCCTACGTTAATACATGCCCGGAGTCGGGTGACAGTAGTTGACGGGGTGGCACAGCTGCCCGGTGCCCAGGTAAGGTACCCCCATTTCGCTCTTAAGCAGGATTTACTCTACCGGGTAGATGAAATACGGGGCGTAGGGGTAGAACAGTTGGTGGTGCCCCAGCCGCATCGCCGGCGGGTCCTCGACTTGGCTCATAAACACCTGATGAGTGGTCACCTAGGGGTCAAGAAAACGCAGGAGCGAATATTGCAAAGGTTCTATTGGCCCGGGGTCTTTGGGGAGGTAAAACGGTTCTGCGAAACCTGCCCGGTGTGTCAGCTTACTGCACCCCTGACCCATTTTCGCAGTCCGTTGGTACCGTTACCCATTATAGAAGTCCCTTTTGAACGGATAGGGATGGATCTGGTGGGGCCCCTCGTAAAGTCCGCTCGAGGGCACCAACACATCCTAGTGATCGTTGACTATGCCACCCGGTATCCCGAGGCGATACCTCTCAGACATACTGCAGCAAAGCTTATAGCTCGGGAGTTGTTTGCTGTGTTCTGCCGGGTGGGGTTGCCCAAGGAGATCCTTACGGATCAGGGGACCCCATTCATGTCTAAAGTGACCAAAGAGCTATGCCGGCTACTCCAGATCAAGCAGTTGCGTACGTCTGTGTATCATCCTCAAACGGACGGTTTAGTCGAGCGTTTCAATAAAACCCTGAAAACCATGCTAAGAAGGGTAATTTCAAAAGACGGGAAAGACTGGGATATGATGCTTCCCTATTTGATGTTTGCCATCCGTGAGGTGCCACAGGCATCCACGGGGTTTTCGCCTTTTGAATTGTTATACGGGCGACATCCCCGGGGATTGTTGGACCTGGCAAAGGAAACATGGGAACAAGAGCCCACCCCCCATAAAAGTGTGATCGAACACATTTTAGGAATGCAGAACCGCATAAGCGCGGTCATGCCAATTGTGAAGGAGCATTTACAGGAGGCTCAGGCCGCGCAAAGCGGCCGCTACAATAGACAAGCCACCGTGCGGACCTTTAAACCCGGGGATCGGGTGTTGGCATTGATCCCCACGGCGGAGAGCAAATTCCTGGCTCAGTGGCAAGGCCCCTACGAGATAAAGGAAAGAGTAGGGGTGGTTAACTATAAAGTATTGCAGCCCGGTAGGCGGAAACCTGAACAAATATACCATGTCAACCTATTAAAACCTTGGCAGGAACGGGAAAGCCTGATGGCTGTTTTTTCCCCACCTCCCTCCTCTTCTCCTCTTCGGGTCGTTCACATCCGGCTCCAGCGACCTCCGGAGAGGACGAACCGGAAGTAAGGATTGGAGAAGCCCTCACCAAGCAACAGAGGCGAGAGGCCAGACGGTTGGTTCAGCAGAACCCCGATGTCTTCTCCGAGCTGCCCGGTAGGACCAGTCTGATACGACATGATATTGTCACCGAGCCCCACCTGAAGGTACGCCTGAAGTCATACCGGGTGCCGGAGGCTCGACGACAAGCCATATCGGAGGAAGTAAAGACAATGTTACGCCTGGGGGTCATCGAAAAATCCCGGAGTGAATGGGCTAGTCCGATTGTCCTAATACCAAAACCCGATGGCTCCTTAAGGTTCTGCAATGACTTTAGGAGATTGAACGAAATATCCAAGTTCGATCTCTACCCCATGCCCCGGGTGGATGAGCTGATTGATAGGCTGGGACAGGCGCGATATTTTACCACGCTCGACCTGACCAAAGGGTACTGGCAGGTGCCACTAACGGAGTCCGCCAAGGAGAAAACCGCTTTTGTTACGCCGGAGGGTCTCTTCCACTATGTTGTCTTGCCTTTTGGGTTACATGGCGCTCCGGCCACGTTCCAGAGGTTGATGGACTTAGTGCTGGAACCCCACCAGGCGTATGCATCAGCGTACCTGGATGACATCATTATTTACAGCTCCGATTGGCAGACCCACTTGGAACAGGTACAAGCGGTGGTGGACGCGCTTCGAACAGCCGGATTGACAGCCAATCCCAAGAAATGTGCATTGGGACTCACGGAAGCCCGCTACTTGGGCTACGTGATAGGCCAAGGAGTGATTAAGCCCCAAATTAACAAGGTTGAGGCGATCCAGAAGTGGCCTAGACCCCTGACCACGAAGCAGGTTAGGGCCTTCCTGGGTATCGTGGGGTACTACAGGAGGTTTGTAAAGGATTTTGCGGGACTATCAGCCCCCTTGACTGACCTTCTCAAAGGCAAGAAGTCCGTCATGGTGCGCTGGACTCCGCAGGCCGAGGACTCCTTCCGGGCCCTGAAGGGGGTCCTGTGCGGACAGCCCGTTCTTGTCAACCCTGATTTCCGGAAGGAGTTCATAGTACAGACTGACGCCTCGGAGGTCGGCCTGGGGGCAGTGCTGTCTCAGGTGGTTCAGGGGGAGGAACACCCCGTCACCTTCTTAAGTAGGAAGCTCACCCCTCCCGAGCGGAATTATAGCGTAGTGGAGAAGGAGTGCCTGGCAATCAAGTGGGCCTTGGAGTCCCTACGCTATTACCTGCTGGGACGGCAGTTTCGCTTGGTGACGGATCACTCTCCACTGGTCTGGATGAGGTCCGCCAAGGAACGGAATGCCCGGGTTACCCGGTGGTTCCTTTCTCTGCAGAACTTCCGGTTTACGGTTGAACACCGGGCCGGTAGGTTGCAGGGCAACGCCGATGCCTTGTCCCGCGGCCCGTGTTTGATGGCTGGAGTTCAACCCCACACGCTTGAACTGAGGGGGGGGGTATGTGAGACTGTGACCGGGGTTATCTATGACGGCCGGTATGTCTCGCCCAGGTTGTGCTCACTCCATGATAGAAAGTGAATCCACTATAGGGTTAATGCTGTTTCCCTATAGACTGAAGGAAGGGTTAAATAGAATCAGGAACGAGGGCAGGTGTGCCGGGTGTGAGGGAGTGAACAGAACTCCCTGAGTTTTCTGCTGGAGAGGACATGTATTGTGTTATGGACTTTTGTTTGGACATTAAAACCGTGTGCTGTGAACCTTAATGCCTGGATCCCGTGTCTTCTGCTGCGCAGCCGACCGTGCTACCTCACAATATATATATATATATATATACGTCCCTCATCCTGGTATAGCCCCATCCTGCTATATACTGCCATCCTGCTATATACCTCATCCTGTTATATGGCCACATCATGCTATGTACCCCATCCTGGCATATGGCCACATGCTGTCCTGCTATATACCCCATCCTGGCATATGGACACATCCTGCTATATACCCCCATCCTGGTATGTGCTCCCATCCTGCTATATACCCCCATCCTGCTCTATACGCCATCATCCTGCCAAATACGCCATCATCCTGCTATATACGCCATCATCCTGCTCATATTCCATTATCCTGCTCATGTACCCCCATCCTGCTATATGTCCTGCATCCTGTGGCACACACAAAAAAATAAATATACGTTTATACTCACCTTTCCTCACTCCACGCAGCATCGCTCCTCTTCCTGTCTGTGCCAGCAGCGCTGTGTGGAGCCGGCCACGATCCCTGTAGCATCGCGATGTCCTCCTGTCTGTGCTGGCGGCGAGGCTGCGTGTGGACACGTGCGCACAGCGATGACGTCATCGCTGTGAGCACCGCTAGTCTCCACACAGCCGCGCCGCTGGCACAGACAGGAGGACATTGCGATGCTGCAGGGATCGTGGCCGGCTCCACACAGCGCTGCCAGCACAGACAGGAGGAGATCGCAGTGCTGCAGGGAAGTGAACGGTGAGTGTACTGATTCACTGCCCCCCGCGCTGATAATGATGCGCGGGGAGCAGTGAATACAGCCGTGAATACAGCCGCACATGATCACTCAAGTCTGTAGTTGCCAGGGGTGATCATGCGGGCCGGCTGTTTACTATGCGCGCATCCCCTGCCCATCACCCCGCCCACCTGTCAGCGCTGAGAGATCGGCGAGAGGATGGGTGTGTATATGTAATGAGCGGGCCCACGTGGTCACAGCAGGCACTGCTGCAGCCTGCTTGTGCCCCCGATGACCCGCTCCACCGCAGCACCCTCATTCCCCGCAGCCCTACATTCAGACTATAAGACGCACTCCGCACTTTCCCCCAATATTTGGGGGGAAAAAAAGTGTGTCTTATAGTCCGAAAAATTCGGTATTTTTTTCATAGACGCACAACGTTTAAAATCACAAAGTGCAGTGACCCTTAACAGGTCTCCCTTTCTATAGCCATGTTAGCTGCCTAGCATTATTAATCTCCATTTGGGTTCTCTTCATGGTATCCACAGCTCTGTATGCTATATATCAATCACTCCTATTGTCAGTGATCACCGCACTTGCTTGTCAGTTTCTTAACAGTAGCCTCCCCAACATGTTTCACCTCACTGGCATCATCAGAGGCTAGTACTGAATTACAATGTACGAACGGACCTTATAAAGCCTTTGATCTGACCTAACATACCTACAGGCCAATCCAGTCCCACATATCACTTCAGTGAAAAAGACTGCAGGGACATCCATAACCAATCACCGCAATAGCAATACACCTCCCATTTGTTCAGAAAACTGTCTCACCCAGATGACTGCGGTGATTGGGAGACTCACCACCCATGTATCCTCCTCCCGTTCTCTGTGGTCCAATCTGTTCCCGTATGTCTACAATAATTAAAGTTTTCCTACCATTACATACTTGTATTCTTCCGGGTTACCTCCAGTTACGCCACAGCGCATGCGCATACCGCACCTGTTTCTACACTCAGACAAATGGCGAGAATAGTTACCATTGCGCATGCGTCCAGTCCTAACCTCTATCACCATATCCTCGTGTACTGCACATGCCCTAGGACTTAGTCATTTTTTGCTCTCTTTGCCATTATCACACATGCGTCCACAACTTAGTCACTGTTTCTATCTATCTCACTATAATGGTACGCCATAATATTAAACCCATAGGCTAATTATATATATCCATGAACTTTAAACAGCTTTTATTGAAATAAAGAGTGATCCCTCTATTTGTGTATTATTCCAAAATCACAGTTTATTTAAACTCTCTCTATTGATCACATACATGCATTGGTGGTATATCTTTATCACTGGGCATACTTCAATTTATTTCATACTAGCTGTAGTACCCGGGCATGCCCAGGATAGTAACTGTCTCTCTCCCTGTCTCTGTCTGTCTCTCTTTCTTTCTTTCTGTCTGTCTCCGTGTTCCTGTCTCTGTGTGTCTGTCTGTGTGTCTGTCTCTATGTGTGTCTGTCTCTCTATCTGTCTCTTTCCCTGTCTGTGTGTCTGTCTCTATGCATGTGTGTCTCTGTTTCTATCCATGTCTGTCTGTCTGTCTGTGTCTGTCTCTCTATCTCTGTGTTTGTCAGTCTCTTTCCCCAGCTGTCTCTTTCCCCGGCTGTCTCTTTCCCCGGCTGTCTCTTTTCCCGGCTGTCTCGTTCACCCGTCTTGTCTCGTTCACCCGTCTTGTCTTGTTCACCCGTCTTGTCTCGTTCACCCGTCTTGTCTCGTTCACCCGTCTTGTCTCTTTCACCCGTCTTGTCTTTCACCCGTCTTGTCTCTTTCACCCGTCTTGTCTCTTTCACCCGTCTTGTCTCGTTCACCCGTCTTGTCTTGTTCACCCGTCTTGTCTTGTCTCGTTCACCCGTCTTGTCTCGTTCACCCGTCTTGCCTCGTTCACCCGTCTTGCCTCGTTCACCCGTCTTGTCTCGTTTACCCGTCTTGTCTCGTTTACCCGTCTTGTCTCGTTCCCCGTCTGTGCCTGCCTGCCTCTGTCTGTCTCTTTGATTATCTGTCTTGATCTCTCTCTGTCTCTGATTGTCTGTCTCTGTCTCTTTGATTGTCTGCCTCTTAGGGGTACTTTGCACGTTGCAACATCGCTACTGCGATATTGTCTGGGTCAAATCGAAAGTGACGCACATCCGGCGCCGGTAACGATGTCGCAACGTGTAAAGCCTAGATGCGCCAATAAACGATTGCAAAAGCGTCGAAAATCGGTGATCTGTGTAGTGTCGGTCATTTCCATAATATCGCTGCAGCGACAGGTACGACGTTGTTCCTCATTTCTGCGGCAGCACACAAAACTGTGTATGAAGCCGCAGGAGCGAGGAACATCTCCTTTCCTGCCTCCATCGGCTATGCGGAAGGAAGTAGGTGGGTGGGATGTTTACGTCCCGCTCATCTCCGCCCCTGCACTTTTATTGGCCGGCTGCCGTGTGACGTCGCTGTGACGCCGTACGACCCGCCCCCTTAGGAAGGAGGTGGGTCGCCGGCCAGAGCGACGTCGCACGGCAGGTAAGTGCGTGTGAAGCTGCCGTAGCGATAATGTTCGCTACGGCAGCTATCACAAGATATCGCATGTGCGACGGGGCGGGTACTATTGCGCTCGGCATCGCTATCATCGGCTAGCGATGTCGCAGCATGCAAAGTACCCCTTACTCTGTATGTTCCTATGTCTGTCTGTCTCTCTGTCTGTGTCTCTATCACTCTATCCGTCTCTCCAACGACATCTTATTACCTCACACATAAGCTTGTTATACTATCAATGTACTTTGTTCCTATAGCAACCACTCACAGCTGCTATTAATAACCTAATAGCTCCCAGCTCCATTGACTTTAATAAAGGCAGGTTTTTTGGAGAGTAACTGTAAAGCGCGGGATTAAATTTTCCCGTCAAAACATAGTCTATGTCGTTCCCTGAGTCACATGGGGCGTCTGTGCAAAATTTTGTGATTGTGAATGCGATGGGGCGGATTCCTTTAGCGGACATACATACATACATACAGTACAGACCAAACGTTTGGACACACCTTCTCATTCAAAGAGTTTTCTTTATTTTCATGACTCTGAAAATTGTAGATTCACATTGAAGGCATCAAAACTGAATTAACACGTGGAATGAAATACTTAAAGTGTGAAACAACTGAAAATATGTCTTATATTCTAGGTTCTTCAAAGTAGCCACCTTTTGCTTTGATTACTGCTTTGCACACTCTTAGCATTCTCTTGATGAGTTTCAAGAGGTAGTCACCGGAAATGGTTTTCACTTTACAGGTGTGCCCTGTCAGGTTTAATAAGTGAAATTTCTTGCCTTATAAATGGGGTTGGGACCATCAGTTGTGTTGTGCAGATGTCTGGTGGATACACAGCTGATAGTCCTACTGAATAGACTGTTAGCTGCTTTTGTCTTGCCATAATACAAATTCTAAGTAAAGAAAAACGAGCGTTCATCATTACTTTAAGAAATGATGGTCAGTCAGTTCAAAAAATTGGGAAAACTTTGAAAGTGTCCCCAAGTGCAGTGGCAAAAACCATCAAACACTACAAAGAAACTGGCTCACATGAGAACCGCCCCAGGAAAGGAAGACCAAGAGCCACCTCTGCTGCAAAGGATAAGTTTATCCGAGTCAACCTGCGATTTCTGAGGCTGGTAACAGCAGGTCAGATTAGAGACCAGGTCAATGCCACACAGAGTTCCAGCAGCAGACACATCTCTAGAACAACTGTTAAGAGGAGACTTTGTGCAGCAGTCCATCATGGTAAAATAGCTGCTAGGAAACCGCTGCTAAGGACAGGCAACAAGCAGAAGTGACTTGTTTTTGCTAAAGAACACAAGGAATGGACATTAGACCAGTGCAAATCTGTGCTTTGGTCTGATGAGTTCAAATTTGAGATCTTTGGATCCAACTACTGTGCCTTTGTGCATCATTAAGATAATAGATCTTCTTTCCTTCCTTGGCGATAGTGGATTAATGTCAATGATAATGATGAAAATAATAATAATCAATTTGCATTATTCATGTTGTATGTTCAACAATATAATAATGTGGATTCATGTTATGGTAGGCCGTGACTGATAATCATATAAAATACATAATTTCCTAAAACTAAAAAAAAAATGCAGAACAGATCCGGTTATCATCTGATGTCTTTTGGGATGTTGTCTTCTTATATCCGATGTAATCTGGCATAAACACAGTCCTTTGAAATAGATCCTTTGATAAAAGATGAATGGTTATCGATTTGATACAGTCCCATATTGCGTTTATCATTGTTAGATCCATAAACTTTATTCTTTATTGCAAAGTCCATATATTTAATCAAAGTCCATGATCAAATGTTGATAAACCACAGTTCATAAGTGTAGAAGAATAGCATAGGTCTTTGATATCTGTGCTGTGAAATTTACATTAGTCACCTTGGATCCTCTGTGCTGCCTGTTGTCATTCCTGGAACAGGTGATGAGACGTGTTTGGTCAGCATGACAGGGGTTAACTTTATCACTTTCTTGCTCTCCTTGGTAATTGTGGGGAGTCTTATTGCACAGAACATATGTCAGGGTTGCAACTTCCTGACAATACTGCATCTTGAAGGTTTGGAAATGATAACAAAACAGAGACTTTATAATAACATTGTCCATCTTGGCGTCATATGATCACCGTCCTGCTGCAGTCCAGAAGCGGTCAGTGTATTGTAATTGACACAGTCTTATTTGAGACGTTACCTTTTGGACTTTTGGGTATCCGCTTTTGCAACTTTTTGTAGAATCACTTTTGACTTTTAAAAAA